>NC_069501.1:856549585-856649585 GCF_027579735.1 Bombina bombina | reverse complement strand
ATTTAGAGCTTGCCTGGGACCAGAGGAAGTAACACCTGAAGCAGCTTCTCACACAGACCACTGGAAGCTTGATGATAAGTATAGGTTTTGTGTTTATTGTGTCCCAATTTATTTTAAAGAACTGTATCTCTGCATTATTGTTTATTTTTGTATGTCTTCTGTTTTTATAATTTTAGCACTGAGTAACTTGTATTTGTCTTTTGTTATTAAACATATAGAAAATCTAATTCTGTCTCTAATATCTAAATTCAAACTAGGAAGAGACAAGGTTAAAGGCACATTACCTAATTGTTAGTTGTGTGTATTTATTGGGGTTTCCAAGGAACCCTGATTCAAAATTCTTGGTGGTGGCAGCAATTGTTAAAACTGTGGTGGTGAAGGCAGGATTTGTGGGGTTAATTTGGTGTTCCTTTAGGTCCTTTTGTAGAGATAAAGGTAAGGGAACCAGTGACTTATTGCTATTGACCCCTTAATGCACACACCCTCCCCATAGTGATGGCTGGGTGGAAAGGCTTAATCGTCAGTTACCCAACTTTAAAGGGACAGTCTACACCAGAATTTGTATTGATTAAAAAGATAGATAATCCCTTTATTACATATTCCCCAGTTTTGCATAACCAACAGTTATAATAATACACGTTTTACCTCTGTGATTACTTTGTATCTAAACCTCTGCAGACTGCCCCCTAATCTCCAGTGATTTCGACAGACATGCAGTTCAGCCAATCAGCGCAGACTCCTAAATAACTCCACGGGAGTGAGCACAATGTTATCTAACGACACACATGAACTAGAACTGTCTGTGGAAAAAAAACTTTCAAAATGCTCTGAGCTAAGAGGCGGTTTTTAATGGTTTTAGAAATCAGTTTGAGCCTAGCTAGGTTTAGTTTTACAAAAATACCACCAAGGGAACAAAGCAAATTTGTTAATAAAAGTCAATTGAAAAGTTGTTTCAAATTGTATGCCCTGTCTGAATCATGAAAGTTTAATTTTGACTAGACTGTCCCTTTAATGGTGCTCCTTTTGATGGCTTTGGGAAGGTAAAATCAGAACCTGTGACCTTGGGGTTTGAGCAGGTACTGGCAAGCCATCCTGTCCATTTGTTTCCAATAATGACATATACCCTGAGCACTTCAAAGAATATCATATAGCATAGTTCATTTTAATAGTAAATTAAATTTCATGTTTACGGGGTATTAAACATTTAACAAAAACGTATGAAGCATCTCCCAAAGTATATTTTGGTACCTTTTTAATTTACTTTCCTAAAGTCTGTGATTCTGTGTTCATTTTAGTGCGACTCTGGAGTCAGTAACATGCTTCTGTTAGTCTATTTGGTGGACAGTATGGCGTATGACTGGCTGTACTACTGAAAAAAAATGCTTAAGTTGGTACGGTCTTTAAGCAAGCAACAAGGTGCTATTTGTAAGTTGCTTCACAAAGGCAATACAATGTGTATTTTAAAAACATTGAAGGTAAAATGAATTTTTAAAGAAAAGCTAGCATTGTATCCAAGTTCTTCTGTTATGCGGCACTTTATACAACAAGCCAAATAGAAAATGTAGTTATTTTGCTAGTTCACTCTGCTTCACATTTACTGTTATTTTTAAAATTGGTCCCCAACCATTGTAATGAATATTTCTGTTTACTTTTTGTGACGAAAATGACCCATGAATAGTAAGATCGGGTGCTCTCAAGGCTGTTTTTATGATAATGCAATCAGTGCCTACTCAACTTAAAATGCAATAGCTAATTTCAGACAGATGCGCAGATCTTGCAAACGCTTTGAAAAAGCTGAATGAGGACAAATATCACGGTTAAGGGAAATGTTTTATAGACAAAACTACAATGGTGTACTCCTCTTGTATTACATTATGCGCACACATTTGTCTAGACAACATACCTGGTTCGTAAATATTGTGGTAGATCCTTTCAGTTTTTGTGTTGTTACTTTTATTGGTTTTAGTTGTTAAAAGGGATAACATAAAAATATTTTCAGTGCATTAAAGGGGTATGAATCATTATTTTAAACAAATTTTATATTTACTTCTGTTAGCAGATTTGCTTCATTCTCTTGGTATCCTTTTTTTTTACGACGGCAAACTAGCGAAACACAATGGATGAGCCATTGACAAGAAGCATACATGTGCAGCTACTAATCAGCAGCTAGCTCCCAGTAGTGCATTGCTGCTCCATTGCCTCCTTATGTGTGCTTTTCAACAAAAGATGCCAAGTGAATGAAGCAAGTTGTGTAATAAAAGTAAATTGGAAAGTTGTTTAAAATGTTATGCTCTATTTGAATCATGAAAGTTTAATTTTTACTCTACTGTCCCTTTAATAGCATATACTTATTTTTATGGTCTTTCTCTAATATGCTAATGAAAAGCTGAATTAAACGTATTTTTCATGTTTCCTTTCCCAGTAAAGTCCAGACAGGCGGTCAATCAGATGCTGTACCTCCCGCTCCATAGACTCATGCACTGTCATTGCTCTATAATGTAGCTTAGGAACGAAATTGGTGTTTTATGGGCTTGCTGCTACAGAGGATGCACAGCTGTTTATCAGCCTATCAGGGAACAGAAATACAAACTTCTTTCCATGCAGCTAATGCAATAAAAATATTCTTCCCTTTAGAAATTTCAGGCTCAAGAAAATCCATTCACAGCCACAGTAGTGGTTGAAATACCTTTATGTCACCAAAACATTTTTCTGTAATGTGGAATCATTTTTAGAAATAGATTTTGATTTATATAATTACTCTTAAATTACTCTTAAATTTATAGTTCTGGTTTGCAAAACAAATAAACAAAAAAACACAGCCAACCAGTTGCCACCACATCACCACTAACTTTATAAGATTAAAGTCAGGTTTATTTGCTTTTGTGGTTTATAAAATAGAATTTTAACATTTATTGAAAGCCCAGTGTGCGTGCGTGCGTGCGTGCGTCCGTCCGTGTGCAGGTGTATGTTTGAGTGTGTGATTGCGCGCGGGTCTGTGTGCATGTGCACGCGCGTGTGTAAAGATAGAACTGAAGATTGAATACCTTATGTACAAGTATAAAAGCATACAATATTAACACATTGTCTAGAAAAACAGAGATCATAAATAAAACCATACATGAAGCAGATAAAATATCACAATATAGAGGTTCAAATAATTAGAAATACCGGAGTAAAAAATCAAGAACAAAAATGAATAAATAGACATATAATACAAAAAAAGCACCATATAGTGTATAAATAGAACTGAATTTCATAACATGCCATTCCCAGTTAAAAGCAGAGAAATCTCTTCATATTTGCAGCTCAGTTAGAAAATTCTATAACTGCTAGTTAAGTAATAATAAATCTGGGCATACAAGCACCCAAAATTTAGGATGGTGATAATTTCTAATTTTTTGGGCTGGTTCTTAAATTTGGAACAGTATTGTCACGCCCTGTACAATAGCAATTTATTTTTCTATTTTTATGTTCCTTAAACATTAGGATGTTTCTTTATGTAACACATTCATAACAAAATTCACAAATTCAGAAGACAATGCTGTTGCACATACAAGCTAGACTGTAGCATACAATAATTACATTTGATTGGTTTGAAGCTTTTCCCCTTACTAGTCACACTGGAAATCAGCTTGCAACTCGTTCTTTAACAATTATTATGGTTCTTTTTTTTCCATCAACCTCTGTGCTTTCCGATGTAAGAAAGTGAAACCCTTTTAAATACTGTAATAAAAAAATGTGGTTTTGATTTTGAAGTATATTCTGCAATGCATAATGGTAGGTTATACTATAAAGATGGACTAAGTAAAATATTTTTTAGCTTTAAATATATAGCTTGTATTTTACTGTAATCATTACAGTATGGTATTACAGTACTGTCTGCTTTGTGATTTTTTTTTATTTCCAACTTGTTAACAGCCACATCACTGGTTTTAATCTCTTTAAGTGATTTATGTTGTCATGTGATAGATCTGAATCATGCTCCCTGTCAGTTTGAAGCCTTTTATTGGATCTCATTTCATTGTAGGATAAAGAGCTGGACGCATTGCTTAACAGCTATATAAACTTTTCTTTTTATTTTAGACATTAGAAAAAAAGATAGGGAAAGGCATGGAATGTGTATTTATTAATTAAAGTGAAGGTCAATTTGGATGAATTAGTGCCCGGTTTTTAATAAACATTTCAAAAATGTACCTTTTAATCCTGAATGCTGCTCCACCGATTCCCCCGACCGCCGGAAGCCTCTTCTTACGTCAGAAATGACGAATCCGCATTCCTCCAATCACGGCTTTCCCCTCGGGGGGATCATGGCCTGATGCAACGCTGTGATTGGAGGAAGCCGGATTCGTCATTTTAAATCCGCGAAGAGGGCTTGCGACGGGTGGAGGAAGCACTGCAGCGGCTGACAGGATTAAAAGGTAAGTTTTTGAAGAAAAGGAGTGAAATGTCAATTTTGATTAATTAAAGTGCCCTTGTTTTAATAGGTTTATTAAAAAAACGGGCACTAATTCATCCAAATTGACCTTCACTTTAAAATGGTCTATGGATACCTTTCTGGTTGCATTTACTCCTAGGTTAGCGCCACCCAGACTAAAGCTCAAAAGCCTTATCAGGCCCTCCAAGAGCTTTTGTGTGGCCCTATGCAGAAAACAGTTATCATTAATTTATTAAAAAAAAAAAAAAATTGTTTGACTATTCTCATTAGGTAATAAGTGTATGCATTTGTAGCACATTTTGCACATATTGTAAATTTGAATAGTATATACAGTAAATTACCTCTCGAATGTATTTCAATGTGATTATAATCTAATTTTATTTTGGGACTTTATCTTTAGGATAAGTGTGAATATAAAATAGAATGTCCTCTGGTCAATCCCACCATTAATAACTATCCTTCCCATACTAAGCAACCAGCGTGTGCCTAAGGCAATACTATAGGTGTGGTTGTGATCAGACACCATGGCTCTGCAGCTCTTACCATCTATATGTTCACAGTGAACCACATATCGGACCTCTTGCATTGATGCCCCAGCCAGCTATATGCTCACACTGGACCTCTGATCAGACTTCCAGCACTGATGATTGATCCTTTGAAAAAGCCATCAATATGAAATGTATGTTACGATATGTCGCCAGGAAAGGACTTCATATGACCACTGCAACATTCTGAAAAGCTCTCACTGCTATGCACTGTTCCAGTGAGCTGGAGTGATTTATAAAGAAAGCGCTCTTCTTTGAGCTAGTGTAGCTCATGGCCATATGAGTGTGTTTTAACCAGAGTTTCTTTCTTAAGACACAGTGTGTCCATGGAATCAGCAATTACTGTTGGGAATATCACTCCTGGCCAGCAGGAGGAGGCAAAGAGCACCACAGCAAAGTTGTTAAGTATCACTTCCCTTCCCACAACCCCCAGACATTCTCTTTGCCTCTAGTGCAAGGAGGAGGTGACGTTTTTAGTGTCTGAGAAAATGGATTTATTTCACTTCAATCAAGAGTTTATTTTGAAAGTCAGAGTAGGTTTGCTCTGATCTTTTCCCTTTTTTTTCTTCAAGGATTGGGTCTAGCCGTACTCCACATCAGTCTCTTCAACAGGGCAGTGGTGGCTTTAAAGCAGTTAGGAACTTGCAAGGTGGGCCTTTGTGCTGCCCTAGTATAGAAAGCAAGAGTAGGCTTACTCTAGCCTTTTTTTCTACACGGGTCTCTGTGAGGAGTGGCATCCTCTCATGCTAGGTGTGCCGTCATCCTGCCGGATGGCTAGATGCAGGTATGTGCGCTTATCTATGTCTGGGGACTTGCACTTAAGGGTATCATCTGCAACTATATTGGGACATTTAGATCCTTTAATGGATTACTACGGCAGGATGCAGGCACTGTGTGACAGGAGACTGATTCAGCTTTCAGGGTTGGATATCTTGATCATTGTATTACCTAAATTAGGATATATAGTATTTCATTCTTTGGAATTATGTGGCGTTAAAGGAGTTAAGTTTTCCTCTATCTTGCATGCAATCATTTGGGGTCAAAGTATGTGTAAATATATTTAACGGAGAAGCGCCTTTTAGCTGGAGAAAGATACTTTCAGTTTCTCCTTACAGCTAATGTTCAGCATTACTATGCAGCATAGATGCTTTGAATTGGCACCACTCGATTTTGCTGTTCCAACATTTTTTTTCAGGCTCTGTTTGATTCCCCCTCGGCAGACAGAATGAGGCGCAATGTTAGTATCAAATTGACTGCACACTTCATTTCTGTGCGGAATCTGCATTTTCCCGCCTTCTTCCTTAGTTTATGCGGAGAAGCGCCATTTCGGCTTTCACTAAGCCGGTCATGGGACACGAGGAGTGATGTCCTTTCCTCTTAGCCTTGTCTCTGTTCAGAGACTCGATAAAGTGTGGTTATGGCTAGAAATAGGGGAAAACTTAAGTCTGTTTATGTAATAGGTGTCAGACATACTCGTTATCAGAGCTTAGAATCTAAATAACGTTGTGCTTATGAGTATAATACAGCATTCGGATAGCGTTTAAATTCTGCATTAAGCAGATTGCTATTTTTCCTTTCTTGCCTTTATAATAAAGTGAATCTATGTTTACTCTATAACATAATTTCCCATGAGGTCTGTTCTGAGGTACTAATTGTTTTTTCTAAGCACTTCTTTCCCCCTTTGTATTGCATGCTGATGCCCATTAATACCTTCTACTGTTGTAAGGTTTTTGGGTATATCGAATAATTTATTCAGTATAAGAACAAGGTTTTTTGTCCCTTTATGTAGAGTTTGGGTTTTTCCTGTTTATTTGGTTGTCTCTTTTTTTAAAGTGACAGTATTCATTTTCCTAATTTCATTTCATAATGATACTCTACTAGTCCCATGTCTCTCAGGATGATGCTGTTTAGGTTTTCTCCTTCAGTGTCCCTAGCCATTATGACATCACATGCAGTGCCCTGCGGTTTCTCTTAATCGCCTGGTGGAGTGTATTGCTTACAGATTTTGCAGCTCAGGTATCATCTGCGATATTTTCGGCTTTGTCTTTTTTCCCTTTCTTACAGGGAAAATGCAAGAGGACATTTAGATTGCGGATAGTAAGGTTTCTGTTCCACTTTCTGCTACCCAGGTTGTTCTCTCTCCTAAATTGGGTGAGGAGGACCTATGGTAGTTTCTGAGGATTAAATCTCCGTTTTGGACAGTATAATTCCTTTATCTGATGCTGAAGTGATCTCCTTCAGATGTTTGCTTGTATACCTCATGTACCGTTAAAGGAGGTTTTGGCTACTGGACGACAGCGATACCCGTCGTTGTCAATCTTTGAAAGGTTTGTGATCTTCATCATTTCTATGATGTTCCTTCCTATGAGGAAGTGTTTTTTCGTGCCTTTCCGGGTTCATGGATAGAAGCTGTGTTCTTCCTGAACAATACCTGGCCTTATTAGACTTACTGTGCTAGCCGCCGGGCTTTGAGGCCGATGGCTTGGTCAGCTGAGAAGCCTACCTGTGGCCTAGTGGTAAAGCCTAGACTTTATAGTTCTTCAGTGGCATGTTAAACATTTTTTGTTTCCTTTCAAGGATGAGACCTTGTTTGGACTCGGTCTGGCAGGATTATCCTCTGACTTTACGGGAAGTTTTTTCTCCCATATGTCAAGAGAGTGAGACTAAGGGAGAGTTTACTTTTTCCTCTTCTGCAGGGTCAGTCATGTCTTTTGGAAGATCACCAATTTTGGTCCAATAAGACTTTTCCCCTTAGTCCAGTACTACTGGGAACGGGATCCAGGTATTTACCTCAGGTTTTCCTGGTTCTGACCTTCAAAGAAGTATCCTTTCTTCTTTTAGTTCAAGAAAGCCTGTTCATAACAAACATAGGCCTGAAGGATGTGTACTTGTTACCCCTATGTTTTGGGATCTTCTCAAATTAATGAATCCCAGAACATTAGCTGAACCCTAAGTGGTTAGAGTAACAGAATCTGGGATTATACCATTATACAGTCATAGTTTTGATCCCCAATAGTGGTTCAGATTTTTATTAAAGTCATCCTATATAAGACTTTTGGGTCTTGGAGTATGGCAAGGGTGCCTTCTGGACTATATATTGTTCGGATGTCCTCCTTCCTTCGAGCATACTCTCCCTCAAGAGTCAATTTTCCATAGATGGAAAATGATTCTGTAAAAGAAGTCCCTTGTTCCTTCATTTTTTTTTTTTTAGTTGGTTCTCTATCTAAGAGAAGATTCTATCAGAGGTCAGCTAATCAAGGATTTATTGCTTTTCCTCTCTCGGCTGTCTTCAGTCTGGCCCACATCAAGCTCTAATGATCCGCTTGATAGCTTAACCATCTTGCAACCAGAGGGTTGAGATTTTGAATCTAGCTGCAGTTGATTTTCTCTTCACTCTTCAGTGAATACTTTTTTTCATCCAAGGGAGATCTTTTGGATCTGTGTCAGGAGATAGATCTAGCTTAATCAAGAGATTTCTCCCGTGTTTTTTTAGGAGTATTTGTCTCAGGGCACGTGCTTCTGGAGACATTCCCTGGAATGTGACCATGAATGCTAGCCTACTGGGCTGGGAAGCAGCCTGGGACTTATTTAAGACACGGAATTGTCTGCCTTCCTCTTACATCTTGGAGTCGAAAGAGATTCGCATTGTTCTGAGGACTTGGTCCTCAGTGGTCCTTAACGTGGTTCCAGTTGGTCTAGGTCACCTCTGTGTTTTACATCAGTGGCCGTGCTGTCTAAGACGCTGGTTTAAATCTTCAGTTCCTTGGAGGCGTGTGCTTGAATTCCACTACTCCAGATTCTATGGGGTGCACAAACATTATTTAATCCAGAGGAATTCGGAGTTCCTTATTCATAGGAGGTGACTTGGTTTGTCTGTGGGCGGAAGCTTACGGTTGTTGTTTGTCATCCACTTTCCAGGGGTGGACAGCTGGGATTCGGATTTCTAAACAGACAGATATTTCATCTGGGGAGTGGGTTTCTCCTTTCAGAGGTGTTCTCCGGGTGAACCCTTAAATGAGAACGCCAAGCTTCCATGATAAGGTTCAATATCTAGTGATCTGCAGACCGTTCTGATAGAGGTTCTGGTGGTTTCCTAGGATCAATCTGGCATAACTGTTTCCTCCATTGCTTCCTTACACGAGTATTGCTCGTGTCAACTGGTGCAAGCATCAGCCATTCTGATAGCTCCTGTGTGGTCTTGCAGGATTGGGTATGCAGACTTAGTGGAGCTGTCATCTCTCTCTCTCTCCGGGGAGATTGCCTCTGAGGATGGACCTTCTAAGAGTCTTTTCATTCATCCAAATAATTTTTCTCGGAAACTGGCTGCTTGGAGATTGGACGCTTAGTTTGGTTTAAGCATGGCTGAGTCGATCATTGAGACCTTTTTTTGTTTTCCTGGCTTGTAGCCATAAGATATGGTGTAAATGTCCTTATGGTGCAAATGTCCTTATGTGTAAATCCGTTGGCTACTCTAGTAGTAGGGTCAGGATTCTTAGGATTTTGCTTTTCTACGGGAATGCTTGGAGTTTTTGTCAGTCAGTACTCTGAAGGGTCAGACTCCTGTTTTTTTTTTTTGTGTTTTTTTTTTTAATGCTGCATTGCGTCTGACGGACGTGCAACAGTTTTTTGTTTTTTTTGTCAGGACTTGGTCAGATTCAGGTCTGTGTTTAAGTCTGTTGTTCCTCCTGGGAGCCTTAACTTTTGTTAAGTTTCGTAGCAAACCCCATTTGAGCCAATGCATTCCATAGATGGAAGGTTTTGTCTCTTATTGATATCTCTTCTGCTCGGAGAGTGTCTGAACTCTCAGGTTGCATTGTGATTTGCCTTATCTTATTTTTCATGCCGATGAGGCGGTTCTTTGTACTAAATTAAGCTTCCTTCTAAAGTGTTAGTTGGACAGAAAAGTTAGGCAGCTTTGGCCTAGTGACTAACTTCTCTGTATTGCAAAGCCGCTGTGGCTTAAAATTCTCCTATTTCGGCATAGCTAGTGGCTAGCACACCTGGCTGAAAAGCTGCAATTTTAATCAGGAAATTGTTGTTGTTCTCTTTCTTCTTTTTTCTGAAAGACGTTTGTTGAACAACTTGGTGGTTTTGCGTGCTTACAATTTTATTTACAGGCGACTAAGGATTTTCATCAGCCTTTTGTCCTGTTTGTCTGTTTCTCTGGGAAACTTAAGGGTCAGAAGGCTTCTGTTACTTCTCCTTTCTTTTGGTTGAGAAGTATAATTGTTGTTGCTTAGGAGACTGCTGGGCAGCAATCTCCTGAGAGAATTACAGCCCATTCCACCAGTGCTGTCTCTTCTTCTTGGGTTTTTAAGAATGAAGTTTCTGTAGCAGGGATTTGCAAGACTGCAAGGTGATCTTCTCTGCATTTCCTATCAATTTTTTTTCAAATTGGATTCTTTTACCTCGGCTGAGGTTCTTTTGGGAGAAAGGTTCTTCAAGCAGTTGGGGCCTTCTCTTTAGGTTACCTGTCTTGTCCCTCCCTGATCATCTGTGTACTCTAGCTTGGGTATTGATTAACCAACTGTAATTGCTGATTCCGTGGACTCACTGTGTCTCAAGAAAGAAAACAAAATGTATGCTTACCTGATAAATGTATTTATTTCTTGACACGGCGAGTCCACGGACCTACCTGTTTCCAGACAGTTTTTTTTTTATATAAACCTCAGGCACTTTTGCACCTTGTGTTATTTCCTTTCTCTCCTTTTCCTTCTGTTGAATGACTGGGGGTTGTGGGAAGGGAAGTGATACTTAACAGCTTTGCTGTGGTGCTCTTTGTCGCCTCCTGCTGGCCAGGAGCGATTTTCCCAACAGTAATGGCTGATTCCGTGGGCTCACTGTGTCAAGAAAGAAATACATTTATTAGGTAAGCATACATTTTGTTTTTTCATTTGGGCTTTTTTTTAAACTGTGTTGCAGTTGTATTGATTGTCTTTCTCTCTTTGATGTAACTACAAGCAGGTTGCAACTTTTGGATACAAATTTCCTTGTACATTGAATCCTGTTGTAACACTGCAGTAATGCTATAGGTTTGGAATTTGGAGACCAGGGTTCAATACTGAGAAGGTTCAATCCTGAGAAGGTTAGCGCTGCGGAATCTGTTGGCGCTCTACAAATACCTGATAATAATAATAACTGCAAGCAAGAGAGATTAGTGTATTTCCTGCTGAATCTGACCCTGGAGCTCACAGAAGCAAAACTCGGATATCAGGAATATATGACCTGGGATGATAACAGGACACGTGTTTAGGAAGGGTTGCTAGAGTCATGCATGCTTGTGCTGCCATAGTCTGAGCATTACTTTCACTCCCATTGCTTTTAAAATAACTTGTCACAGTAAAGGTGTAGCAACCTGGAAAGCAGAGAGATAAGGGACCAGCAGTGGCAATGTAATCTTACATAAATCATGCTTTGTTAAGGTGTGGGTGATATGTGCTTTATCAGTGTGTGCATAGTATACATGCAATTGATCAGTGTTACTTCACTCCTAGGTTTGCTGCATTTCTTGGGAAAAAATAGCATTAATTAGCATAAATAATTATGCAGCATAACTGAATCTAGAACAAGCTAGGATTGATTTTGACATTGTAATATAAAATGTTTAATTATGCGTAGTATAAACCTTGGTAATATACCTTCATTATTTATTCTGTCCCCGTTATCTGTAATTAAAAAGTCTTGTACTGTACATTTTACCCTTTAATTTGCCATGCTGGATAGTATTAAATTGTTAAAAAAAATATATTCTTTACCTTTATTATACCATTTGAAATAGCTGTTTTGTCTGCTTAAACAATAACCTATACTGAAGATACAAACACTGCTTTATTCTCTATAGAAGACAAGAAACGGAAGCTTCCTTATGGGGTGTGGGAGAGATATGTACTAAAGTGTTTATTTCTTATTGCCCTTTATGCAACACATACAATAAGGTTGCATTTGTGCATAGAGATAAAATAAGGATGTCCACTCTTTTTTGCAAGCTCAGCCCATTTCAATAGATGGTGGTTTCATTGAGTAAACTAGCTATTTTGTATACAAAAAATAAGCCTAAAGGAGCACTATCCTGGTATAACAAGTCATTGCACAAATTAATGGGAAAACAATTTACAGTACACTGTCCCTTTAAATATGAAAATTGTGTGTGTGTGTGGGGGGGGGGGGGGGGGTTAATTCTGAAAACTTTAAGTGCACATTGCTGAATTGACATACCTAAGCTGGCTACATATCTGTCACTAAGTGTCATCAGTAGGAGATTAGATACAATACTGAAATACAAGTTTTCGTAACCGTGGCAAGCCTAGTCTATTCCAGTAACAAGTCCAATTGGCTCCTCCACATAAGACAAGTAGTGGGAGGAGTTTGACCTTTGAAAAATAATTGCAGCAAACCACTTTTTTTTTTTTTTTTTTTTTTTTTACTATTTTACCTTTTTACATTCATACCTTGTGGTATGGTAATCACTGCAGCAAGCTTTACAGGAATTAATGCACACCTATGACCCATAACATCTGCTGCAGTGACCACTGTGCCAAACATACTCAGCTACTCTGTGGAAGCACCACCCTTCTAAATATGTGATGCTTAACCCCAACCCTGGAGCGACCAAAGCCCCCAGTCCACTCTAGCAAAACACTGAGAAAACCGTGCTGGGCATGTCAAAGGAATAAACGGCTACAGGGATACAGAGAAGTTTAGTTTTGGCTTTTATGTTTTAGTAAATACCCAGCTGCAGATTGAATCCAGTGGAAGCGTCAGGCTACTCTGTGCTTAAGTGTAGCTCATTGGCTCTTAGGCATTGTCCAGCTGTGCACAAATGTATATTGGCAGGTACAGCATTTTGTAATCCGTTCAGAGAAAAAATCACGCATATTAAAAAAAAATCTTTTAACAAACATGTAGAGATTATTAATACTGTATAAAAAAAGAAGCGTAAAGTATCAGGATTTTATTACTCATAGCAGATTTGCTCATTTACTTTGGTCAGGAATGTGGAGAAGCCAGCTGGCTCCAGCTCCCATTCACTGGCCTGTTATAGACTTTGCTGGGTAGTGGACAATGATTGTAAAGTTCTTGTACACATTCCTTTCTTCTGGATTCACTGCATTAGCTGCTCTGGCAAACTACATAAACTAACTTGGAGAGGAAGTGCAGTACAATAGGGAGATCATCTCAGCTGTACAAAGTGTAAGTCTATTACAGTCAAATAAAACATGTCTGCTAACACAAGCTAGATCAAGTGTTCTGCACTGTATTGGTAACTCAAGCTATATAGCTATTTATTAATCTATTATCTAAATTGTTTTCATTTCTTGGTATCCTTTGTTGAAAAAGTATTCCTAGGTAAGCGCAGGAGAAGCAAAGCATTACTGGGAGCTAGCTGCTGATTGGTGGTTGCACTTGCTCTCCTATTGTGTTCATCTAGCTCCCAGTACTGCATTGTAGCTCCTTTAACAAAGGATGCCAACAGAATGAAGCAAATTTTGATAACAGAAGTGTATTGGAAAGTGTTTTTCCAAATTGTATCTGAATTAGGAAATAAACATTTTGTGTTTCCTGTCCCTTTAAATTTATGAAATCTGCAAAATAAATAATGAAAGTATATTGTTATTGTTTTTAACTAAAAACTCAATAATTGTTTTACCATCTCTGCATGTTTACTGTCCTTTTCTAATAATCATTAGTTGTTTTCAAAGGATAAGAGCAAAACTTACCTCTATCCCTTTTGCTCTCTTGTAAGAGCTCTGGGGCTTATATCTACCCTTAGATATGCACTCATCTGGGTTACCCCAGCTGCCGGTTGTCTGTGGGCACACTCAGAAGCTTTTATCTCCCTTTTAATGTACTTTAAAGATGATAAAACTATATGCAAAAGTATATAGATTTATTCTCTTAGAGATGAATTTGATATTTAAAAAAACTTAATTCTCCAGACATTTGTTTTCACACATCTGAAACACCAGCTAGATGTTTCCAGCTGTTCTTATTTACTTATTCTGTGGCTCCCAGAGGTATTGTCTTAACGCTGTGATTTTATAAACCAGTATATCATTTTATGATTTTATTTAGCAACTATTTTTCTCTCTCTCTTTGATTCTATTATTATGTGCAATTAATATGTGGGTTTGCTGTATTTAGCTAACAGACATGCTATCATGCCAGAATCACTTGATTAAGGGAGGTGTTTGGAGTATACATACTTTGCCTACAGACTTTTTTTAATTTGCTGGCTGAAAAGTTATGTGGTTGTCAAATAGAATTTACTGCCAGAAAATGTCAGCATGTTGTCAAGATTTATCAGAAATTAATATACAAATGTCTTAATAAAACAGTTTGGTGTGAGAATCATATTTTTTGCCCTCTATAAATTTGGTGATAAGTGCCTGACAAATCTTGGCGCCAACTGCATCTGAAATTGTCCCTGGCACCCAGGAAACTGTTCTTGTTCCATGAAGAAGAGAGATGTGGATTTATCACTGAACTTTTCACTTATTTGTAACACTGAGATCTATGGTTTTTATTTCCACTGTGTAATGGAAAAAGCTATGCAAAAAAGTATTTTAGGGGAGTAGTAATTCCATATACTCAGTCCCATTAAATTGGCTGCTTGTGCCCATATCTTGTATAACCCCCTTAATGTGTTTTCTTCACCTTGTCATTTACCAGTTAATGGAATGAATGACCTTTATGGCCTGTTTCTCTTGCTCCTTCAGGGACACATTCCAGTCGGATCTTGTACAAGAACAGTTTAGTTAAAAATCCTGTTGTTTTCAATTTGGCATAATTCCACAGACCATTCGTCACACAAGACAGCAGCTATTAAGCCATGCTACTCCCACCATCTATTGCTTTGGCAATCCCTGCAAAATAAGAAAAAATAGTGTGAGGCAAATGCAATTTTAGAACTATTTTGTTTAAAGTTTTTGCTTCATATTAAATCAAGTCATTTACCACACACATTGATTTTTACATTTCTTACTAGAATTTTTCATATTACACTGTATATATAAAATGTAGTATCTAGTCTGAGAATCAGAAAACACCAGTCAGCGCTTAACCACAATAAAGGTGCAAATAGAAATGGCCTTCATGTGTTAGATCATTGTATTGTTGCGCTATTGCCTTCATAGCACTGTTAATGGCTAAACACATAGTTAAAGTCAGCTCCAGAGCAGAAATGCAGTAGTGGCACATAGCTGAACACATCTGGCGAGTCAATGACTAGGCATATTTGCTTAGCCACCAATCACCAACTACCTCCCAGTAATGCACTACTGCTCCAGACCCTACCTAGGTATGCATTTCAACAAAGTATACCAAATGGAGACCAACTAAAAGTCCACTTTTACTCTCATATTTCTAGTTTTTAATTTGTAGAATATTAGAGAAAAATAATAAATATTAATAAATACAATTTAATAAAGAACTAATTTTTATAAACTGGGTACTGACAGATGGCTGACTTCTAGTGAGGGGGGATAGAGCTGCTTGGGAGGGAGCAGGGAGGATTGAGAATTTAGGAGGGAACCCTACAATAAAAATAAATACATAAATAAAAAGCAAAATACTAAAAAAAAAAAAAGCCCTACAACTGCAAACGGACTCTCTGCCAGTACCTAAGATTATGGTGATGACCAGTGGGGGTAAGGGAGGGAACAGTGCTGTTTAGGAGGGATCAGGGAGTAAGAGGTATCGGGTGGGAGGGTGATATCTACACTACAGCTAAAATTATTATTATTATTAATAAAATATTGCTTAAATGCAGATGGGGTACAGTGTTCTCCCCAGGACCTTTTTAGCAGCTACACCACCCGGCTAAAATTTTAGCCTATATTAAGCTAAAATTAGCTAATAATAAATATGCTCATTTTTATTGCACAAATTATTATTAAATAAATTTGTTAAATTATGCAATTAATTTGTGCTTTGGATAGCAGAAAATGATATAATAATAGAAAATGTTACATTGCCCCAACCCGGCTACTTTATAATGCCACCCGGCTACTTCATAACGCCAGCCAGCTTGCAATTCTGTGGAGAACACTGGGGTATTGTACAACTTTCCTACAGAATTGAACTTGGTCTTTTTGACAAATGTGAGTACTTTGATTTATCCACAATAGGATGACTTCTCGTGCTTTTCAAAATAGATGCAAACTAATGTAATTTTTTTTTACACTCAAGCAACTGCCTTTAATAGTGTATGGTTCCTTCTGTATTTGTTGGATTCTGCTGTTTAATCTTATCCATCAAATGTTTAAGTAAAGTATCTTTTTTTATGGTGACTGCTTTTTTTATGGTGTGATTTATTTGTTATGCCCATTACATGCATTTTAAAGTGTAATAATGTTAACACACCTGTCATGGATCAGTACATTACACTCAGGTCTTATTTCTTTGACACTGTCTTCCTTAAAGGGACAGTCTACACCAAATTTGTTATTGTTTAAAAAGATAGATAATCCTTTTATTTACCATTTCCCAGTTTTGCATAACCAACAGTTTTATTAATAAACTTTTTACCTCTCTGATTACCTTGTATCTAAGTCTCTGCAGACCACCCCCTTATTTCAGTTCTTTTGACAGACATGCATTGTAGCCAATCAGTGCGGACTCATAAATAACTCCATGGGCGTGAGCACACTTATCTATATGGCACACATAAACTGACGCCCTCTAGTTGTGAAAAAAACAGTCAAAATGCATTCAAGAAGAGGCAGCCTTCAAGGGCTTAGAAATTAGCATATGAGCCTACCTAGGTTTCGCTTTCAACTAAGAATACCAAGAGAACAATGCAAATTTGATGATAAAAGTAAATTGGAAAGTTGTCTCATTTTTTAAAGCATTCTTCAAAACTGCTTCCATCATTCGTAAGCACATGCTCCTGAGCCTACCTACCTGCTTTTCAATAAAAGAAACTAAGAGAGCAAAGTAAAAAATAAAATGGTTTTGGGTCCTTTTAAATGCTATATGTGTAGTTTACAAATGTTTAGTGAATGGCTTTAGAGAGAAATAGGGCATAAAGGAGTGTGCAGCATTTTGTTTTATTGCGGCTGCAAATAGCATTTGTTAGACTGTTTTCCATTGATCTAATGTGAGTAAATAATACCAATTGGGGGTGGAGCCCATATTTTGCATAGTGGTACAGAGACCTGCATTAAGATTTCAAAGGACCCTAGCAAAAGTACAAACTGGTGCCCCCTATACTTGCCCACAATTACCATCGTTTTTGATCTTACCACTCAACAGTTTAAAGGGGCATGGAACCCTAAAACATTATTGGTGACTCAGAGCATACAACTTTAAACAACTTGTGACTTTTATTATCAAATTTACTATGTTAGCTTGATATCCTTTGTTTAAATGCAGAGACGTAAATTCAGGAGCGTGCAATTGTCTGCAGCTCTATATGACAGCAGTTTTGTAAGATTGTTCTACATTTGCAAGAGCGAATCAGATGGCAGCAAAATGTCTTTCCATGTAGTGCTCCAGGCATGTGCTTACTACCTATCTAGGTATCTCTTCTACAAAGAACACCATGAAAACAAAGCAAATTTAGTAATAGAAGTAAATTGGAAACTTTTTCAAAATTGTATGATCTGTCTGAATTGGGTGGTGGGGGGGATTATGTTCCTTTAACAGTAACTTTAGGTAAAGCAATTGTGGCATTTGAAGTCTTATTATAAATCTGCGCACAAAGACAAGTTGAGAATCACATATATAATGTGTTTTTAGGGTGGCTGCCTAAACAATCAGTAATCGGCTCTGGTTATCCCCTAGTATATTTACCATAGGTTATCCCCTAGTATATTTACCATAGGTTATCCCCTAGTATATTTACATTGACATAACTAGACACAATAAGAAGGGACTGGGGGACTGGTCTCCCAAATCAGGACATCCCATTAATTACGGGATGATTGGACGTACTGTTGCAGTTTCCGTATTTGCACTTACCAGTACAAATTAGTGGCTTTGGTGTTAGGAGCCAGCCCCAAGCACCTCCTTACAAACTAATACAAATAACCACAATGCTCTTTATAAAAAATGCGGGGCATCACTAACAATGAATATGGATAATGTATAATGAATTAATACACTCCTCTGTGCAACGGTAGTATTTATACCTAGACAAGGAATATGCTGGACTGTATAATGATATGATTGAAATGAACACACTGCACTGTATAATGACATTGAGCTTTTTGGGCTTAGTAATATATGTACTTGCATTTCCCCATAACAATTACACTAATGAGGAACATAACCAGTAGATTAATTATTTTACTGACTGTGTATCAGGCATTTACCAAGTCTCGTCTGTCCCAAGGCACGTGCTTTTTAAGACCATCCTGGGAGATTGTGAGTACGGATGCAAGCCTCTCTGGCTGGCGAGCAGTTTGGGGTGCCAAGGCACAAGGTCTGTGGATTCAGGAGGAGTCCTCCCTTCTGATCAATATTTTGGAACTTTGGGCAATCTTCAATGCCTTGAAGACTTGGCCCCTTCTGGGTTCATTTCAGTTTATCAGATTCCAATAAGGCAATATAACCTTGGTTGCCTATATCAACCATCAAGAGGGAACGAGAAGTTCCTTGACGATGAGAGAAGTATCTCAGATACTAGAGTGGGCAGAGACTCACAAATGTACGCTGTCAGCGATCCACATTCCGGGTGTGGACAACTGGGAAGTGGACTTCCTCAGCAGGCAATCCTTTCAGCCAGGGGAATGGTCTCTTCACCCCGAGGTGTTTGCAGAGATATGCAGCGAGTGGGGGACGTGGGAGATAGATCTCATGGCATCCCGCCTCAATTCCAAGCTACCCAGGTACGGGTCGAGGTCCAGGGATCCTCAGGCGGAATTGATAGATGCCCTTTCAGTACCGTGGAGGTTCAGTCTCGTATATCTTTTCCCTCCATTACCGCTTCTCCCTCGTGTGGTAGCTTGCATCAAGCAGGAGCAAGCATCTGTGATTCTGATTGCTCCTTTGTGGCCGTGAAGGACGTGGTTTGCGGATCTGGTGGGGATGTCCTCCTCTCCTCAGGAGTTTACCTTGTCACAGAGATCTGCTGATGCAGGGTCCTTCGTTCATCAAAATCTAGATTCTCTGAGGCTGACTGCGTGGAGATTGAACGCTTAGTCTTAGCCAAAAGAAGGTTCCCTGAGAGTGTTATCGACACTCTGGTTTAAGCTCATTTTGCAGGCTGTGGTGCCCTCAGAATAGGGTCTGCCTCTTTTTTCTGTTCCCTCCCGTTATTCATTATGTCCTCTGGAGCTTGGGTATAGTTTTCCCAACAGTAAGGAATGAAGTTGTGGACTCTCCCTGCCTTATGCAAGGAAAACATAATTTATGCTTACCAGATAAATTCCTTTCCTTCCTGGCAGGGAGAGTCCACAACCCCGTCCGTAATTTATTTTTTTGATGGATGGCTCCTTTTTATATTTTCTTCTGGCACCTTTTATATACCCTGATGTTTCTCCTACTTTTCCTTGTTCCCTCTGCAGAATGACTGGGGGATAGGGGAAGTGGGAGGGATATTTAAGCCTTTGGCTGGGGTGTCTTTGGCTCCTCCTGGTGGCCAGGTGCTGTGTTTCCCAACAGTAAGGAATGAAGTCATGGACTCTCCCTGCCAGAAAGGAAAGGAATTTATCTGGTAAGCATAAATTATGTTTTTTATCATACCTTTCACTTACCCACAATTAACCCAGTTTGTTGTTCCACCTTGTCCACCTTACATCGGGGATCGACAAATATGTTTATAATTTAGAAGCCAGTAACAATATTTTACGACAGTGGTATTTGTATATAGCTATATGGAGAATAATCAAAAAAAATCTGAGTCAGGGGTAAAATTCTAGGAGCCAGTGACTACAAGGTTTGTCGAGCCCTGCCTTACATTATACCCTATATGACAGTCTGATATATATTTGACACCTGTCAGATCATTTTTTTCTCTCTTCTATGTTGTTCAGATCTCACTGTCAAATTTAATGGCTGATGAAGTAATTGTTTAATCTCGTACTACTAAAAGAGGGAATAATATTTACACTGAATATGGTAATCAAACGTTTTCCCTGCTCTGTCTAAAAGAGAATGTTTCAAAGTGCACTGCAATGTATGTTTTTTTTAATGGATTTTCCTGTCCTGAATAAACCAACTTTTTTGTGTGTGTGGTGTTGTTAGTGTTAGCCAATGAGCTGAAGAGTTCCAGGACTCGGTTGTACACTGTTATTTGCTTCCTGTTGGTTTCACATTACTTTCAAACAGATTTGATTTACTGATTTTTCATGAAAAATATATTTTTTGTAACTTTTATTTGCTGCCGTTGTATATACATACTAGGAAAATGTCAAGTGCTATGTCCCTTTTTAATAAGTGATAAAATACTAAATAAATTTACTTCAGATTTCAAATAATTGTAATGATTGTAATGATTGCAGGCTGAAGTAAACTGTTAAAATGTATTAAGTTATTCTACAGTTTAAGCAATTAAAAAAAAATAATACAGAATTGTTTTCTTTTGTACATGCACTAGTGTGCAGCCACAATATACATTTAAATATTTTGAAATTGCACCTTATATTGTTCTGTTCATTCCACTCAGTAACCATAATATATGTATGCAGATGTTACAGTACTGTATTCTATATATTTAGACTAATTAAAACAACAATGTTGGCAAACATTTACACCTCATATATTATTACATCTAATTCTAGATTTAACACATTGCCTAACTGTTATTGTCACACATCAATATAGCTAATGTGCAAATTCAACTCATTTTTTTCTGTTTTGCAGTGTGAACTACCTCTCACCGTATTGTAATAGTGCACGTGACAATCTCTATTAAAGGGGTATAAAACCCACAATGTTTATTTCTTGATTCAGATAGAGCATACAGTTTAAAAAAGCTTTCCAGTTTACTTTGTATCACATTTACTTTATTCTTTTGATATCCTTTGTTAATAGAGCAGCAATGCACTACTAAGAGCTAGCTGAACACAGGGAACCAATTACAAGAATCATATATGTGCAGCCACCAATCAGCAGTTAGTTCCCAGTAGTGCATTGCTGTTCCTGAGTCTGCCTCGATATGATTTTCCACAAAGCATATCAAGAGAACAAAAGAAATTGGCATGCTCTGTATGAACCATGAAAGATTCATTTTGCCTTTACTGTATTTTTAATAAGCTGTGGTCTGGAAATTTAAAGATAAAGATAGTAAATAATTTAGGCTTTGCCTGCCAAGATGCACAATTGAGGAAATGATGTGGATACTATAACAAGAGAGAAAGTTATTCTACAACATTTTATTGACACAATTAAACATATATTTTTATTTTAAACTGTTTTGCTGTGATGAGATTCAGTTTTAAAGGAACATGAAGCCCAGCATTTTTTTTATAATTAGCCAGCAATGCATTTTTCTTTCATGATTGACAGAGCATAACATTTTAAACAACTTTCCAATTTGCCTATATTATCTAATATGCTTTGTTCTCTTGGTATCCTTTGAAAAACATACATAGGTAGACTTAGAAGCAGCAATGCACTACTGATAGCTGCTGATTGCTGGCTGCCTCTTGTCATTGGTTCACCCTGTGTTTTCAGCTAGCTGCCAGTATTGCATTGCTGCTCCTTCAACAAAGGATGCAAGAGAATGAAGGAAATTGTCTAATAGAAGTAAATTGGAAAGTTATTTAAAATTGAACTGTCAACCAGATTCATGCAAGAAAAATTTTGGGTTTCACTTCCCTTTAAAAAGACATTAAAGGAATATTAATGTACAGTTCATACCCAGCTCTATAATTAACATTACACAAGCTGTCAAAGGAACGTCCTAGAAGATTCCTAGAGGAAGATACAATGCAATAGAGGGGACATCCTCAAACTTGGCCCTCCAGAGGTTTTGGAACTACATTTCCCATGATGCTCAGCCAGCGTATCAGCTGACTGAGCGTCATGGGAAATGTAGTTCCAAAACCTCTGGAGGGCCAAGTTTGAGGATGTCTGCAGTAGAGCATTGAAGCGCCCAAACATACATGATTTAAATATATGGGTGTAAGTCGGGTATCTGCCAATTGGAGAGGAGGTCATTTTGATAAGAAATTACTAAATGCTGAAGAAAAATTGATTTTTAACTTAGACTGTGTATACCCCAAATGTCTCAATGCACAATTTGAAGGGACTTTTAAAAAAGATTTTACATAACAGATTCTTCTATGTGAAAGCATAATCTTTAGATGTGTATCATAGATGGTTTATAAGAAACATCATATATATCTATGTCTAGTATATTACATTTAGCATATGTACTCTTACATTGTCTTTCTATTCTTTAATATTGACCTTTTTTTTTTTGTGGTCATCTGAGACTAATTTATATGTATGTGAATGTAGGTATATGTATGAATGTAAGTATATGTATGTATATGCATACACGTTTGTAACATATTTTGTATTATAAATCAAAAAACGTATATAAAATATTTATATATGTGGTTTTCTTAAATTAACATATACTATTTTTTAATGCTACTTCAAAATTTGAATGCAACTTATTTTATTTATTTCTATGGTCTGGTGTTTCAGACATTTATTTAAATTACAACCTATTAGAATGGCTAAAACAAATATTGTACATTTAATATAGATTTCTAATACTTGACCTCAACATTACATATTGAGATACAAGTCTATAAGGGAATTACGTTTTCTAATATTCTTTCTGTTCTGTACTGAAAGTAATATTCTATACCTTATGTCACTTCCGGTTCGATGAGTCTTAGATACGCTATAACAGTACATACAGATTGAAGTGAATAAGAAGACTGTTTCCCAATATGTTTACCGCTCTTAACCAGAGGTGACAATATACATTGAGTCCCTTACGGTCCCACAACATTTTTAATTATGATCAATACAATCTAAAGGCTTGTTAGGAAGATTATTTTTGTCCTTTCCTTGTTTATATCATATGTGGAATATAATTATCTGCTTTAATTTGTTGAATACCTTTTTTTTTTTTTTTTTTTTTTTTTCCTTTTAAATCTTTTTATTGAGGAATATGCATCACAACAAATATTACAACATAAATGTCCAGGAACTATACATGTATACATACAATACTTTTGTTGTAGCAACATCGTGGGTATATACATTATTGGTGAACTAAAACATCTGGAATGAGCATATCAGAATTAAAATATAATGACATTTACATAAACCTCATTTTCAGTTATTATGAACAAACCTAAATATAGGGACCAGTGTAAAATTCCAGTCCCATACATGAACTCAACTTTCTATAAACTTCATAGAGTCAGTTCGGAAATGCCTTTCAACACACTTCTACTAGTGACCCTAATGCGGATTCCCAGGCGGGGGAGATTTTCCTTGAGAGGGTGGAGAGGGGGGGGAGAGAGACACGGGTTAGGGCAGAGCATATTATAGGAGGGGGGGGGGGTAGAGGGGAAGGGGGAGCGGGAAAGGGGAGAGGAGGAGGATGGTCAGACTTTGACAATAAATTCAAAAAGGCGGGAGTCGTCCATTACCTACCACATTATAACTAGGTATGAGAGATTAAATGCGTTAAAGTGGGTGGTCGGGGATCATCTCATGTCTACATGTTTAACTATGATTTCCCTGGTAAGTAAACCAAGGCTCCCAGATCTGCCAATATAGGTCTTCTTTGTCCATATTACCTTTTTTTTTTTTTATTATTATTATTAGCTAGTTAAATAGTTATGTACACTGTATAAATGGCAAAGAGTGTGACTGTTAATAGTCTTGAAAAAGGCCCATTTCTGTGCCGAAACGCAGTGCTTGATAAATCTGTTTAAAAATTAGAAGCCAGTAGAAATATTTAGGAGCCAGACATATTTTTAGGAGCCAGATAGTGGGATTTGTATACAGATATATGGAGAATAACCCAAAAAGTTAAGAGCCAGGGGTAAAATTCTAGTAGCCAGTGGCTCCCAGGCTCTTGGGTTTGTTGAGCCCTGCTTTAGTGAGCAGATTTGATCACTTTGGGGTGTTTTACATCGGCTATACAGTTTTGCACAATTATCATTTCTTTTTAGGTGATATTTGTATACCTGTTTTTCTTTTATCAGATTTCTAACTTTTTGGACACACTACTATTAATATATATATTGGAACAAGATTGAATATATATTTTTAAGATAAATCCTTTTTTATTTTTATCAGCACATTGGAATTGTACATCAATTTGGGAAACAATCAGGATTCTTTCATCTGGTTTTTTGGGGGATTTTTCTTTGGGACTGATTTTGTGATAACACTTTTTTTGTATTTAAAACTTTCTTTTTATATGGATCCATATGCATTTTTTTTAAAGGGTTTTTCATTGTTCCATTTTATTATATCATACCAGTTGTATCTAATAAATGTATTTATTGTATCATTTATTGGAACACTTTATCTGTTTGGGCACTTCCGTATTCTATTGCATTGAAAAAACACCAAGCATTGGCTTACACATAATATAAATCATTGTAGTGTGTGTTATTTATCTTTTTTTTAATTATTAATTTAATTTATTTTAGTTATCTTTTTTTTTTAATTATTGATTAATTTATTTTATTTTTTGAGGACTCACAAAGTAAAACATACAGGCATTAAAGGCAAAGTTTTCACAGCATAATTACAAAATGAGCCTTCAATAGCAAAATATCGCATGTAGTAAAACTGTCCACTTTTTCTAACCCCTAACAATCAAGGCCGCTCTATGACCTCTAAAAATGAAATATTTGTTTAGTGTAGGGATTGACATAGAGTGAAGGTCACTCAGGGACCTTTTATTCATTTATTTGCATGAAATCACATAGAAAGAAAATATTAGATTGAGTTATGCGGAAACCCCCCCCAAAATAAGAGTCTGAACTGGGCTAACAACTTAGCTATAGATAGTAGCAGCAACACTGCTTAAAGTCATTTCTGATAAGCCACTCTATAAAGGGGGTGTAAGACTGACTTGACTAGACGTAAATTAATATTATCTAAGCATGTGAGAGAGAGATACGTATACAGATATAAGTATTTTTAATTTTTTTATATAGTAATTTAGTGTCTATCATGAGGTTAAACAAATGACTGTGGGGCTACAGCAATTGTTGCAATATAAAAGTGTGTGTAATTACCCTGTTAAATGTTTGTAAAGGATCTAGGAGCAGTGTCAGGCTTTGCCCTAATCTGTCTTCCTTTAAATGTTCCCTGAAGACTTTTCTGTTCAGGGAACCCTACCACCCAACTCAATAATAAATTAATTTCACTTACCTAATATTTCCCTCATCTAACTCTGTATTAACATCTGTCTCAATCTTGCAGTCCTCACCTCCTGTTTCTCAACCTCCTACCCTTCTAGATTGTAAGTTCCCACGAGAATAGGGCCCTCAATCTCTCCTGTATGTGTTTGTAAATTTTGTCCTGTCTCTTACAAGTCTTGTATTGTTTTATTTGAATGAATTGTATCCATGGACAGCGCTGCGGAATATGTTGGCGCTTAATAAAGTATAATAATAATAATAATCGAAGCTTTTTTTTTTTGTTCGGTACTCTGGACAGAACTTTTTTTATTGGTGGATGAATTTATCCACCAATCAGCAAGAATAACCCAGGTTATTCACCAAAAATGGGCCGGCATCTAAGCTTACATTCTTGCATTTCAAATAAAGATACCAAGAGAATGAAGAAAATTTGATAATAGGAGTAAATTAGAAAGTTGCTTAAAATTGCATGCTCTATCTGAATCACGAAAGAAAAAATTTGGGTTCAGTGTCCCTTTTACTAAGTAGCAAACATGTTGCATATTTCTCAGCTTTTATTTTTTATTTTTTATTTTATTTTTTTATAAACTATTTGTGCAGGGCCCATTACTTCCTGTCACAGCCCCACACAGGAGTTTGTGTCTCTACAGGAAGGCATATCTAGCTTTATGTCCTTAATCTTCTAGAGCATCATGAGCTGGTTTACTGTTCAATGAACGCAAGAGAAACAGGAAGTAATTTTGTTAGAAATTCTCAGTGTAGCCAATGCCTAAGTGCTCTTTGTGCAAGAAAACAAGTAAATTTAAAGGACCAATAAACACAGTAAAAATATGACAATCAGCAATTGCATAATAAAAATATAATTCAAAAGTCCTTAGTTTGAATTTCAAATGAGTAGTGTGTTGTTGTTTTTTTGGGACAAATTTCCCTTCATTATGGGACAGCCGTCAGCCAATCGCAAAATGTATATATGTATATTCTGTGAATTTTTGCACATTCTCATTAGGGTCTGGTGCCTCAGAAAGTGTGCATATAATAAGAAGGTGCACATTTAGATAATGGAAGTGAATTGGAAAGATGTTTCAAAAATGTATGCTCTACCTGAATTATGAAAGTTTAATTTTGGCTTTAGACTTCCTTTAAGACAATCTATCTCGTTTTATGTTTACTTTTATTTAACATATAACACACTGAAGTGTACATTCTTCTTAGGATATTTTTTTTATTAAGCATTTAATATATGAAAACTATTCTTAATTTACGGGGCGTACAAAAAAAGACACATAAAGAAGCATGTTATCGTGGTACAATTGCTTGTATTTTACTATGTGTTTAACTGTTATGTATTATATTACCAATGTTGTAATGATAGAGCTCTTAACTCTCCTACATTTTGGATGATGGTTAATTTTATATGAGCTTTGTACTAGTAGTCCTCCTTTATGTTCTATATTTTAATTTAATTCAGTAAGATCAGTGACTTCTGATATATTTAATAATTTGAATGTGTCCCTTATAAATAATCCTTTAGAGATACCCGTAAGTAAATTACAAATTCGAAGGTTAACATAATTTATCTTTAAGGAATTGTGAAGTTTAGTGAATTTAGGCTCATTTATATAGCACAGGAATAATTATACACCACTATGTAAATCTGACACTTTTAATTTAGGATTTAAATAGCAATGTGTTCTGTTAAAGTATAGCATGGTTGTCAATATTTGTTCAAAAATGATTCTTACATTTGTTAAAGGAAAAGGTTAATCCATTTTGGGCTTGCCAGAATTTACATAGCAATATTTATTTATTAAGACAAACAATAATTGTAATTAGATGTGAAAATGTATATTAGTATTGTAAAAGCACATAAACAACATAAAATAATACAATGCATTGTATAATACAATCTATAATTAACAATGAAACTAAATAGTAATTTTCTGTGCTTGTAAAGCCTATTAATCTGTTATGTTTGACTTTAGTAATTGTACACTTCCCTATAATCAGTAGAAATATTCAGCGGAATGTAGTTTTTCTAATCCATGTTCATATAAAAGTTTGTACTGTGCTACAGCATTCATTTGTATTGGGCGATAATAAACTCCTGCCTTAAATTGTGCCTTTAAATCGGGGCATGCTTGACTTCAAGCCTCATAGCATGTGATATTATAATGGATTCTTTGACTGTTCTTCTACAGTATTCTAAACCTCCCAGTTTGCATCACAAAGTGCCCACACAGCTGGATTAGGGCCAAATGCAGGCCTGAACATTTACTGCAGGTGGCCCACAGTAGTCAAGGAGAAGTGTAAAATTGGCAGTTAGCCTCCATAAAAGTACTGGGAAACCAGTAGATGACCCACAGTAGAGCCTGCAGCCCCTCTGTCAGCCACGTACCCACATCAGACCTCCAGATAAGTTCCCTTACCCTATCCAAGGCTTTTCACCACTTGCCCATGCCAGATTAGACCCCTGGTCCTGCAGCCAATATGCCATACGCCTCCCTTACTGGTCTTAAAGAAACATAAAACCCAAATTTTTTCTTTCATGATTTATCTAATTTGCTACGTTCTCTTGATATCCTTTGCTGAAAAGCATATCTAGATAGGCTCAGTATCTACTGATTGGTGGCTGCACATAAATGCCTTGTGTGATTGGCTCACCCATGTGCATTGATATTTATTCAACAAAAGATATCTAAAGAATGAAGCAAATTAGATAATAGAAGTAAATTAGGATGTTGTTTAAAATTGTATTCTCTACCCGAATCATGAAAGAAACATTTTGGGTTTAGTGTCCCTTTAACCTTTTAATGCCGTTATGGCGTTCTATTCCA
The DNA here is from genome assembly GCF_027579735.1 of Bombina bombina. Taxonomy (NCBI): domain Eukaryota; kingdom Metazoa; phylum Chordata; class Amphibia; order Anura; family Bombinatoridae; genus Bombina; species Bombina bombina. The sequence goes on along the minus strand of NC_069501.1, from coordinate 856,621,477 downwards.
TCATAACGGCTCTAAAGCCCAGTGTAATTATGACGGAATAGAACGTCATAGTCAACGGCTGTCCTGAAGCTTTCTGTGTTTCCAGGATTTGATCGCAGTCTGGAGGACGTTCCTAGGGTTGTAGGGACGCCCCCCAGACGCGATCCAATAATTGAAATCTCGCGATCGTGTGGTTTCAATTTGTCTACATCGGAACAGTTGTTCTGAAGTAGACACTTTAAAGGGACAGTTTACACCAGAATTGTTATTGTTTTAAAAGATAGATAATCCCTTGTTTACCCATTCCCTAGTTTTGCATAACCAACACAGTTATATATATATATATATATATATATTTTTTACCTCTGTGATTATCTTGTATCTAAGCCTCTGCAGACTGCCCCTTTATTTGTTCTTTTGACAGACTTGCAGTTTAGCCAATCAGTGATGGCTCCCAGGTAACTTCACGTGCACGAGCACAGTGTTATCTATATGAAAAACATGAACTAACACCCTCTAGTGGTAAAATGTATTCTTAAGAGGCGGCCTTCAAGGTCTAAGAAATTAGCATATGAACCTCCCAAGTTAAGCTTTCAATTAAGAATACCAAGAGAACAAAGAAAAATTGGTGATAAAAGTAAATTGGAAAATTGTTTAAAATTACATTCCCTATCTGAATCATGAAAGTTTTTTTTGTACAAGACTGTCCCTTTAACCTAGTCACGAAAGGGTTAAATTGCTACTTCACAACATGGAATTATGTGTCTGTTTTCAATATTCCAGCCTGACTGAGGTTTTTGTCTGGTTTACCTGATGTCCAGTCTGAATGCCAGTTTAGTTAGAAGAATGTATGTTTGTTTTGATTTCTAACAAATATATTTACTGGCTCTCTTGGTGAAAAACAAATCTAATAAGGCTCCTCATTTTAAATATTAGAAGTCTGTTGTACATTGATGCACATCAATACCCAAGGTATGAAGAATAGCAGCTGAATAAAGTTTGCTTTGCAGTGGTAATGAGTGAGGTGTGTGTTTTACTCATAAGTAATAAAATAATTTGGGAGGGTTCATTAGTACAATTCCAGCTTTATTTGCTGTGTAATAGAGATCCTGCGTATATGCTCACAAACAATCTCATTATATAATAAGACAAAAATTCCTATGAGACAGTTTTGTGCTGTGCCTTGACATCAAAGTATAGCACTAACATTCCATATTGAGTTGCTTAGATAATAAATGTGTCAACTTAAAAAAATTGACTTAGATCAAGGGTAGTCTGTTGTAATTTAAAATTTTACATCTAAATCTAACTAAAATGGACAGAAAAATGTTGAAATGTATTTCAGAGTTGAACAGAAACAATGTTTCAAAAATACCACTTGTTAAAGTTATTATTGGTAGCAGTTACAACTTTTACCGTTCCCGGGACCCTCTTTTGCTGTGATATTACTCTTTAAGTCGCTGCCAGAGAGTAGTCACGTCTGTAATGATCAGACATCTGGCCTCATATGGAGGCGGAGCACCGATCGCGCTCTGGCTCCATATACGGCAGATGCCTGAAGCTTCAGGAGCTCCAGCTCTCATCTGTTATGTTACAGCTGAGAGTTGGAGCTACTAAAGCTGTCTCGTTGCCGCGAGGAGGCTGCGCGCACATCTAACATTCCTTTGAGGATGCGTGTGCAACTGCCAACGGCGACGGGCGCTTACAAACACAATTATTATATATATAAATAAGGGCTTCACAAGGGCTTATTTAGACTGTAGACATTTTTTGGGCTAAATCGATTGATATTAACACTTATTTAGCCTTGAGGAATCATTTATTCTGGGTATTTTGATATAATAATATCGGCAGGCACTGTTTTAGACACCTTATTCTTTAGGGGCTTTCCCAAAGCATAGGCAGAGTCTCATTTTCGCGCCGGTGTTGCGCACTTGTTTTTGAGAGGCATGGCATGCAGTCGCATGTGAGAGGAGCTCTGATACTTATAAAAGACTTCTGAAGGCATCATTTGGTATCGTATTCCCCTTGGGTTTGGTTGGGTCTCAGCAAAGCAGATACCAGGGACTGTAAAGGGGTTAAAGCTTAAAACGGCTCCGGTTCCGTTATTTTAAGGGTTAAAGCTTCCAAAATTGGTGTGCAATATTTTCAAGGCTTTAAGACACTGTGGTGAAAGTTTGGTGAATTTTGAACAATTCCTTCATGTTTTTTCGCAATTGCAGTAATAAAGTGTGTTCAGTTTAAAATTTAAAGTGACAGTAACGGTTTTATTTCAAAACGTTTTTTGTACTTTCTTATCAAGTTTATGCCTGTTTAACATGTCTGAACTACCAGATAGACTGTGTTCTGAATGTGGGGAAGCCAGAATTCCTATTCATTTAAATAAATGTGATTTATGTGATAATGACAATGATGCCCAAGATGATTCCTCAAGTGAGGGGAGTAAGCATGGTACTGCATCATTCCCTCCTTCGTCTACACGAGTCTTGCCCACTCAGGAGGCCCCTAGTACATCTAGCGCGCCAATACTCCTTACTATGCAACAATTAACGGCTGTAATGGATAATTCTGTCAAAAACATTTTAGCCAAAATGAACCCTTGTCAGCGTAAGCGTGGATGCTCTGTTTTAGTTACTGAAGAGCATGACGACGCTGATATTAATATCTCTGAAGGGCCCCTAACCCAATCTGAGGGAGCCAGGGAGGTTTTGTCTGAGGGAGAAATTACTGATTTAGGGAACATTTCTCAGCAGGCTGAATCTGATGTGATTACTTTTAAATTTAAATTGGAACATCTCCGCATTTTGCTTAAGGAGGTATTATCCACTCTGGATGATTGTGAAAATTTGGTCATCCCAGAGAAACTATGTAAAATGGACAAGTTCCTAGAGGTGCCGGGGCTCCCAGAAGCTTTTCCTATACCCAAGCGGGTGGCGGACATTGTTAATAAAGAATGGGAAAGGCCCGGTATTCCTTTCGTCCCTCCCCCCATATTTAAAAAATTGTTTCCTATGGTCGACCCCAGAAAGGACTTATGGCAGTCAGTCCCCAAGGTCGAGGGAGCGGTTTCTACTTTAAACAAACGCACCACTATTCCCATAGAGGATAGTTGTGCTTTCAAAGATCCTATGGATAAAAAATTAGAAGGTTTGCTTAAAAAGATGTTTGTTCAGCAGGGTTACCTTCTACAACCCATTTCATGCATTGTCCCTGTCACTACAGCCGCATATTTCTGGTTTGATGAACTGATTAAGGTGCTCGATAGTGACTCTCCTCCTTATGAGGAGATTATGGACAGAGTCAATGCTCTCAAATTGGCTAATTCTTTCACTCTAGACGCCTCTTTGCAATTGGCTAAGTTAGCGGCTAAGAATTCTGGGTTTGCTATTGTGGCGCGCAGAGCGCTTTGGTTGAAATCTTGGTTGGCTGATGCGTCTTCCAAGAACAAGCTACTAAACATTCCTTTCAAGGGGAAAACGCTGTTTGGTCCTGACTTGAAAGAGATTATCTCTGATATCACTGGGGGTAAGGGCCATGCCCTTCCTCAGGATCGGCCTTTCAAGGCAAAAATAGACCTAATTTTCGTCCCTTTCGTAAAAACGGACCAGCCCAAGGTGCTACGTCCTCTAAGCAAGAGGGTAATACTTCTCAGGCCAAGCCAGCTTGGAGACCAATGCAAGGCTGGAACAAGGGAAAGCAGGCAAAGAAACCTGCCACTGCTACCAAGACAGCATGAAATATCGGCCCCCGATCCGGGACCGGATCTGGTGGGGGGCAGACTCTCTCTCTTCGCTCAGGCTTGGGCAAGAGATGTTCTGGATCCTTGGGCGCTAGAAATAGTCTCCCAGGGTTATCTTCTGGAATTCAAGGGACTTCCCCCAAGGGGAAGGTTCCACAGGTCTCAGTTGTCTTCAGACCACATAAAAAGACAGGCGTTCTTACATTGTGTAGAAGACCTGTTAAAAATGGGAGTGATTCATCCTGTTCCATTGAGAGAACAAGGGATGGGGTTCTACTCCAATCTGTTCATAGTTCCCAAAAAAGAGGGAACATTCAGACCAATCCTAGATCTCAAGATCTTAAACAAATTTCTCAAGGTCCCATCTTTCAAGATGGAAACCATTCGAACTATCCTTCCTTCCATCCAGGAAGGTCAATTCATGACCACGGTGGATTTAAAGGATGCGTATCTACATATTCCTATCCACAAGGAACATCATCGGTTCCTAAGGTTTGCATTCCTGGACAAACATTACCAGTTCGTGGCGCTTCCTTTCGGATTAGCCACTGCTCCAAGGATTTTCACAAAGGTACTAGGGTCCCTTCTAGCTGTGCTAAGACCAAGGGGCATTGCAGTAGTACCTTACCTGGACGACATTCTGATTCAAGCGTCGTCCCTCCCTCGAGCAAAGGCTCACACGGACATCGTCCTGGCCTTTCTCAGATCGCACGGCTGGAAAGTGAACGTGGAAAAGAGTTTCTCTATCCCCGTCAACAAGGGTTCCCTTCTTGGGAACAATTATAGACTCCTCAGAAATGAGGATCTTTTCTAACAGAGGCCAGAAAGACAAAGCTTCTGGACTCTTGTCGAATACTTCATTCCGTTCCTCTTCCCTTCCGTAGCTCAGTGCCATGGAAGTGATCGGGTTGATGGTAGCGGCGATGGACATAGTTCCTTTTGCGCGCATTCATCTAAGACCATTACAACTGTGCATGCTCAGTCAGTGGAATGGGGGACTATACAGACTTGTCTCCGAAGATACAAGTAAATCAGAGGACCAGAGACTCACTCCGTTGGTGGCTGTCCCTGACAACCTGTCTCGAGGGGATGACAGTTCCACAGACCAGAGTGGGTCATTGTCACGACCGACGCCAGTCTGATTGGCTGGGGCGCGGTCTGGGGATCCCTGAAAGCTCAGGGTCTTTGGTCTCCGGGAAGAATCTCTTCTACCGATAAATATTCTGGAACTGAGAGCGATATTCAATGCTCTCAAGGCCTTGGCCCTCAGCTAGCGGAGGACCAAGTTCATACGGTTTCAATCAGACAACATGACGACTGTTGCGTACAATCAACCATCAGGGGGAACAAGGAGTTCCCTAGCGATGGAAGAAGTAACCAAAGATTATTCTTTGGGCGGAGTCTCACTCCTGCCACCTGTCTGCTATCCACATCTCCCAGGAGTGGAAAATTGGGAAGCGGATTTTCTGAGTCGTCAGACACTTGCATCCGGGGAGTGGGAACTCCATCCGGAAATCTTTGCCCAAGTCACTCCACCTGTGGGGCATTCCAGACATGGATCTGATGGCCTCCTCGTCAGACTTCAAAGTTCCTTGCTACGGGGTCCAGATCCAGGGATCCCAAGGCGGCTCTAGTGGATGCACTAGTAGCACCTTGGACCTTCAAACTAGCTTATGTGTTCCCCGCCATTTCCTCTCATCCCCAGGCTGTAGCCAGGAGCAATCAGGGAGAGGGCGTCGGTGATCTTGATAGCTCCTGCGTGGCCACGCAGGACTTGGTATGCAGATCTGGTGAATATGTCATCGGCTCCACCTTGGAAGCTACCTTTGAGACGTGACCCTTCTTGTTCAGGGTCCGTTCGTACATCCGAATCTGGTTTCACACTCCAGCTGACCTGCTTGGAGATTGAACGCTTGATTTTATCGAAGCGAGGTTTCTCAGATTCTGTTATCGATACTCTTGTTCAGGCCAGAAAGCCTGTAACTAGAAAGATTTACCACAAAATTTGGAAAAAATATATCTGTTGGTGTGAATCTAAAGGATTCCCTTGGGACAGGTTAAGATTCCTAGGATTCTATCCTTCCTTCAAGAAGGATTGGAAAAAGGATTATCGGCAAGTTCCCTGAAGGGACAGATTTCTGCCTTGTCGGTGTTACTTCACAAAAAACTGGCAGCTGTTGCCAGATGTTCAAGCCTTTGTTCAGGCTCTGGTTAGAATCAAGCCTGTTTACAAACCTTTGACTCCTCCTTGGAGTCTCAATTTAGTTCTTTCAGTTCTTCAGGGGGTTCCGTTTGAACCCTTACATTCGCGTTGATATTAAGTTATTATCTTGGAAAGTTTTGTTTTTAGTTGCAATTTCTTCTGCTAGAAGAGTTTCAGAATTATCTGCTCTGCAGTGTTCTCCTCCTTATCTGGTGTTCCATGCAGATAAGGTGGTTTTACGTACTAAACCTGGTTTTCTTCCAAAGTTGTTTCTAACAAAAACATTAACCAGGAGATTATCGTACCTTCTCTGTGTCCGAAAACCAGTTTCAAAGAAGGAACGCTTGTTGCACAATTTGGATGTTGTTCGCGCTCTAAAATTCTATTTAGATGCTACAAAGGATTTTAGACAACATCTTCCCTGTTTGTTGTTTATTCAGGTAAAAGGAGAGGTCAAAAAGCAACTTCTACCTCTCTCTCTTTTTGGATTAAAAGCATCATCAGATTGCTTACGAGACTGCCGGACGGCAGCCTCCCGAAAGAATCACAGCTCATTCCACTAGGGCTGTGGCTTCCACATGGGCCTTCAAGAACGAGGCTTCTGTTGATCAGATATGTAGGGCCAGCGACTTGGTCTTCACTGCACACTTTTACCAAATTTTACAAGTTTGATACTTTTGCTTCTTCTGAGGCTATTTTTGGGAGAAAGGTTTTGCAAGCCGTGGTGCCTTCCATTTAGGTGACCTGATTTGCTCCCTCCCTTCATCCGTGTCCTAAAGCTTTGGTTTATATGCTATGTATATATATTATATTATTATTATTCTACAGATATTTGTTAAAAATCGCAAATTGACTTTTTGTGTGTGTGTTTAGAACTTATAATGTAAGAATTCTTTCTCTCCAAAAAAACATGGTCTTCTGAATGCTGTTATTCCGATATCCCTGTAATCTTTTTGCTTCTGAAATTCAGACTCTGGATCCCCTGTTCCATTCGTTAGTCTTCAGGTTGTTATTTCTTAATGAAAAACAATAGTTACTGTTGTAGTGCTCACTTGTGAGAGGTGGATTTGCCGTACTGAAGGTTAAGTAGTTTAAGATAATCCTACATAAACTAATAGATGCTCTTGCCTTGGATCCAGCATCTGGAGCTGTCAATGTGTATTACTGCAAGGATTAAAACAGCACTGTATACTGTGTATCTGTATGCCTGTCATTAGCTGCCAAACCACCAAGGTACTAGAAAGCCATGGTATGAATAGAGGTATCTGTTACATCACAGCCCTAGTGTTAACTAGAGTCACAACATTTAATCTTTCAATGTTTTGTCATTAATAAAATTAATTCTGCATCATATAAATTACATAGAATGTTAGTTGTATGAATAAATTTAAAAGTAAAACTGGGTATAAAACTGTGATATTTTTTATCTTGTGTCCAAGAAGGACCATACAAAAAAAACTTGTTTCTTTCTTAAGACACGGTGAGCCCACGGAATCATCAATTACTGTTGGGGGATATCACTCCTGGCCAGCAGGAGGAGGCAAAGAGCACCACAGCAAAGCTGTTAAATATCACTTCCCTTCCCACAACCCCCAGTCATCCTCTTTGCCTTCAGTGCAAGGAGGAGGTGAAGTTAAGGTGTAAGATTCTTCTATCAAGATTTTTTTTATTTTGAAACCAGAGCAGGATTGCTCCGATCTTCCCTATCTGCTGGGTTTAGCTGTACTCCATGTTAGTCTCTTCAGTAGGGCTGTGGTAGCTTTTAAGAAGTTAGGAACTTGTGGGGTGGGCCTCACTGTGTTTTCCTGACAAGTTGCTGCCCTCTAACAGAATACCAGAGTAGGCTTACTCTGTCTCTTCTTCGATCCATAGGTCTCTGTGATGAGTGGCTTCCTCTCATGCCAGTGAAATGTCCTCCTGTCGGACAGAGGTGCTAGTAAGGGCCATTTTTGAACAATTTATTCAGAAACTCTGGCACTTGAGTAAGTTTTCTGCATCGTTCTGGGGGTAAGTTATCCTGAGTTCAGGATACATTAGGCATTTTGCAGGGCACTGTTATGGTGTGTGAGAGAGGTATAAAGTGAAAAAGCTTTTTATATTGTGTAAAGTTTTTTTTATTATTGGTGAGTGCCAAATTTTTTGAGTGCCCATGTTGAACCTCCTTTACCTTTTTGTGGTTCTTGTATTGAAAGAACCTTGATGTATAAAGACAGACTTTTTGTTATTGAGCCACCATTCTCTTAGGTGGATTCTGTTCAGGCAATGCCACAGTCTCCTCAACTACCCCAATTACCATTACTGTCTCAGGCAGTGCCCTGTGGTTCCTCGCAGACTCTTGATGAAATCTTTTTGAAGGCAGAAATTGCTGCTCAGGTGTACTCAGCGGTATCTGAGGTGCTAGCTGCTATTCCCTTGCTGCAGGGGAAACGTAAAAGGACATCTAGAGAATCAGATAAGTAAGGTATCAGATCCTGTACAGGCTAAGCAAGTTGCTCTTTCCCATAAGTCGGAAGAGGAGGATACTTTGGTAGCCTCTGAGGGTGAAATTTCAGATTCGGATAGTGTAATTCCTTCTTCTGATCTGAAGTGGTTTCCTCCAGATTTAAGATTGAACACCTCAGTGTTTTATTAAAGGAGGTTTTAGCTATCGTTGTCAACCCTAAAAATTCTAGCAAATTTGATACTCACCTGGGGAGGTGTTTCCAGTGCCAAACCGTGCCACAGAGATTATTACCCGGGTATGGGAGAGACCAGGGATACCTTTTTCCCCTCCCCTGTCTTTAGGAAAATGTTCCCGGTGGCCGACTCAATAATGGAGTAGTGGAAAACAGTTCCAAAGGTGGAAGGGGCGATCTCCACTTTGGCAAAAAGAATTACTATTCCTATTGAGGACAGTTGCTTGTTCAAAGACCCTATGGGTACAAAGCTGGAGGCCTTTTTAAAGAAAATGTATACTCATCAAGGGTTACAATGGCAACCAGCGGTGTGCATTGCTACAGTAACCAGTGCGGCAGCCTATTGGTTTGACGCCTTGTCTGAATCCCTTCAAGCGGAAACTCCTTTGGAGGAAATTCAGGATAGGATAAAGGCTCTAAAGTTAGCTAATTCCTTTATCACGGACGCTTCTTTACAAGTTATTAAGTTGGGGGCCAAAATATCTGGCTTTGCAATCTTAGCGCGTAGAGCGCTATGGCTTAAATCTTGGTCTGCTGATGTTTCTTCTAAATCTAAGCTTTTGGGAATCCCCTACAAGGGAAAGACCTTGTTTGGACCAGCTTTGGCAATAATTATTTCCTATATCACGGGTGGTAAAGGATCCTTTCTGCCTCAAGACAAGAAGAACAAAATGAAGGGACGTCAGACTAATTTCTTTTATGTAATTGGCAAGAGTCCATGAGCTAGGGACGTATGGAATATACAATCCTACCAGGAGGGGCAAAGTTTCCTAAATCTCAAAATGCCTATAAATACATCCCTCACCACACCCACAATTCAGTTTTACAAACTTTGCCTCCTATGGAGGTGGTGAAGTAAGTTTGTGCTAAGATTTCTACATTGATATGCGCTTCTCAGCATTTTGAAGCCCGATTCCTCTGAGTACAGTGAATGTCAGAGGGATGTGAAGGTAGTATCACCTATTGAATGCAATGGTTTTCCTCACGGGAGATCTATTTCATAGGTTCTCTGTTATCGGTCGTAGAGATTCATCTCCTACCTCCCTTTTCAGATCTGTACTGATAGCCAAACCAGTACTGAAACAGTTATCTGCTATATGTGGATGGGTGTCTTTTGGTTTCATTACTTAAGACACTCTCAGCTATGGTTTGGCATTTTATCTATTTATATAAAGTTCTAAATATATGTATTATACTTATATTTGCCATGAGTCAGGTTTAATTATATTTCCTTTTGCAGACTATCAGTTTCATATCAGGGAAATGCATTTTTTAGGAAAAATTGTTTTATTACCTGGGGTTTAGTCTTTTTTCAATTGACTGTTCTTTTTAATTTGCGGGCAAAATTAGGCTCGCGAGGGCGCAAAATGCCAAAGTATATTGCGTAATTTTTGGCACGAAATTACGTTTGACGCAAATTTGTCATTTCCTGTGTCTTGGCCAACGCCGAGTCCTTTCACAAGGTTGCATCTTTGATGACGCAAGTGTGTCATTTCAGGATGTTAGCGCAAAAATTTTTCTGTTTGTGTTGTGCGTCATACTTGGCGCCAAACATTTTCATTATTTAAAACCCCATTCCTATATGCCTCTTGCCTTTTTTTCTCTATCAGAGGGCTATGCTGTTTGCATTTTTTCCCATTCCTGAAACTGCCATATAAGGACATTGATAATTTTGCTTTATATATTGTTTTTTTTCTCTTACATTTGCAAGATGTCTCAATCTGATCCTGTCTCAGAAATCACTGGTTGAACCCTGCTGCCTGATATCAGGTTTACCAAAGCTAAGTGTATCTGTTGTAAACTTGTGGAGATTATTTCTCAAGCTGTCGTTTGTAATAGTTGTCATAAGCTTTTACATGCAGAGAATGTGTCCATCAGTAATAGTGCATTTCCTGTTGTTGTTCCTTCAACATCTAATGTACAAGATATACTGTACCTGTGAATTTTTTTATTTTATTGCTGATTCTATTCAGAAGGCTCTGTCTGCCATCCCGCCTTCTAATAAACGTAAAAGGTATTTTAAAACTTCTCATAAAGTTGATGAAATTTCAAATGACCGATAACATACTGAATTATCCTCCTCTGATAAGGATCTATCTGATTCAGAAAATCCTTCATCAGATATTGGCACTGACAAAGCTACTTATTTTTTTAAAATAGAGTACATTCGTTCTTTGTTAAAAGAAGTGTTGATTACATTGGATATTGAGGAAACTAGTGCTCTTGATATTAAAACTAGTAAACGTTTAAATTCTGTTTATAAACCTCCTGTGGTTACTCCAGAAGTTTTTCCAGTTCCTGATGCTATTTCTGATATGATTTCTAAGGAATGGAATAGGCCTGGTACATCTTTTATTCCTTCTTCAAGGTTTAAAAAATTGTATCCTTTGCCAGCAGTTACATTGGAGTTTTGGGAAAAGATCCCCAAAGTTGATGGGGCTATCTCTACTCTTGCTAAACGTACTACTATATTCCTATGGATGATAGTACTTCTTTTAAAGATCCTTTAGATAGGAAACTTGAATCTTATCTAAGGAAAGCCTATTTATATTCTGATCATCTTCTCAGGCCTGCAATTTCTTTGGCTGATGTTGCAGCTGCATCAACTTTTTGGTTGGAACATTTAGCGCAACAAGAATTGGATTCTGATTTGTCTAGCATCGTTTGCTTGCTTCAACATGCTAATCATTTTATTTGTGATGCCATTTTTGAGATCATCAAAATTGATGTTAAATCTATGTCTTTAGCTATTTTAGCTAGAAGAGATTTGTGGCTTAAATCTTGGAATGCTGACATGACATCTAAGTCTAGATTGCTATCTCTTTCTTTCCAAGGTAATAAGTTATTTGGTTCTCAGTTGGATTCGATTATTTCAACTGTCACTGGGGGGAAGGGAGTTTTTTTGCCTCAGGATTGGGACCCAAGCTATGAAAGAAGTATCCCGGATACTTGCTTGGGCGGAATCCAGCTCCTGTCTAATCTCTGCGGTTCATATCCCAGGTATAGACAATTGGGAAGCGGATTATCTCATCCGTCAGACTTTACATCCGGGGGAGTGGTCCCTCCATCCAGATGTGTTTTCTCAGGTTGTTCAGATGTGGGGTCTTCCAGAAATAGATCTGATGGCTTCTCATCTAAACAAGAAACTTCCCAGGTACACCTGCCCAGGTCCAGGGATCCTCAGGCGGATGCAGTGGATGTATTGACACTTCCTTGGTGTTATTAACCTGCTTATATTTTCCCACCTCTAGTTCTTCTTCCAAGAGTGATCTCCAAAATCATCATGGAGCAATCATTTGTGTTGCTGGTGGCTCCAGCAAGGCCTCACAGGTTCTAGTATGCGGATCTTGTTCGGATGTCCAGTTGCCAACCTTGGCCACTTTCAATAAGACCGGACCTTCTGTCTCAAGGTCCGTTTTTCCATCAGGATCTCAAATCATTAAATTTGAAGGTATGGAAATTGAACGCCTAGTGCATAGTCATAGAGGTTTCTCTGACTCAGTGATTAATACTATGTTACAGGCTCGTAAATCTGTTTCTAGAAAGATTTATTATCGAGTTTGGAAGACATATTTCATGGTGTTCTCATTAATTCTCTTGGCTTTCTTTTAGAATTCCTAGAATTTTACAGTTTCTTCAGGATGGTTTGGATAAGGGTTTGTCTGCAAGTTCCTTGAAAGGACAAATCTCTGCTTTTTCTGTTTTATTTCACAGAAAGATTGCTAAGCTTCCTGACATTCACTGTTTTGTTCAGGCTTTGGTTCGTATCAAGCCTGTTATTAAATCAATCTCTCCTCCTTGGAGTCTTTATTTGGTTTTGAAGGCTTTACAGGCTCCTCCATTTGAGCCTATGCATTCTTTGGACATTAAAATACTTTCTTGGAAAGTGTTGTTTCTTTTGGTCATCTCTTCTGCTAGAAGAGTTTCTGAATTATCTGCTCTCTTTTGTGATTCTCCTTTTCTGATTTTTCATCAGGATAATGCAGTTTTTCGGACTTCATTTAAATTCTTACCTAAGGTTGTGAATTCTAACAACATTAATAGATAAATTGTTGTCCCTTCCTTGTGTCCTAACCCTAAGAATTCTTTGGAGAGATCTTTACATTCTTTGGATGTGGTGAGAGCTCTGAAATATTATGTTGAAGCTACTAAAGATCTCAGAACGACTTCTAGTCTATTTGTTATCTTTTCTGGTTCTAGGAAAGATCAGAAGGCTTCTGCCGTTTCCTTGGCATCGTGGTTAAAGCTTTTGATTCCTCAAGCTTATTTGGAGTCGGGTCAAGCCCCGCCTCAGAGAATTACAGTTCATTCTAGTAGATCAGTCTCCACTTTGTGGGCTTCTAAGAATGAAGCTTCAGTTGATCAGATTTGCAAAGCTGCAACTTGGTCTTCTTTGCATACATTTACTAAATTCTACCGTTTTTATGTATTTGCTTCTTCAGAAGCAGTTTTTGGTAGAAAAGTTCTTCAGGCAGCTGTTTCAGTTTGTTTCTTCTTATGATTTAAGTTTTTCCTTTCATTTATGAGAATAAACTTTTATTTTGGGTTGTGGATTAATTTTTTTCAGCGAAAAATGGCTGTTTTTATTTTATCCCTCCCTCTCTAGTGACTCTTGCGTGAAGTTCCACATCTTGGGTATTGCTATCCGATACGTTACTATCTCATGGACTCTTGCCACTTACATGAAAGAAAACATAATTTATGTAAGAACTTAACTGATAAATTAATTTCTTTGATATTGGTAAGAGTCCATGAGGCCCACCCTTTTTATTGTGGTTATAATTATTTTTGTATAAAGCACAATTATTTCCAAATTCCTTTGTCGATGATTTAACTCCTTTCTTTATCACCCCACTACTTGGCTATTCATTAAACTGAATTGTGGTTGTGGTGAGGGGTGTATTTATAGGCATTTTGAGGTTTGGGAAACTTGCCCCTCCTGGTAGGATTGTATATCTCATACGTCACTAGCTCATGGACTCTTGCCAATATGAAAGAAATGAATTTATCAGGTAAGTTCTTGCATAAATTATGTTTGTCATTCCTTTCGTAACTTCAGAGGTAAGTCTTCCCCTGCCTCTACTAAACAGGAACAATCCAAGCCGTCTTGGAAGCCTGGTCAGTCTTGGAACAAGGGGAAGCAATCCAAGAAACCTGCAGCTGAATCCAAATCAGCATGAAGGGTTTGTCCCCAATCTGGGACCGGATCATGTGGGGGGGCAGACTCTCTCTGTTCGCGCAAGCCTGGGAAAGAGATCTACCGGCCTCGTGGGCAGTGGACATAATTTCCCAGGGGTACAAGTAAGAGTTCAAGACTTTTCCTCCCAGGGGCAGGTTCCACTTTTCAAGATTATCTGTAGACCAGATAAAAAGAGGCGTTCTTAAAATGTGTACAGGACCTTTCCCTTTTGGGAGTGATAGTGCCTGTTCCAAGCCATGAACAGGGTTTTGGGTTTTACTCAGACCAGGTTCGTGGTTCCTAAAAAAAGGGGAAACTTTCAGGCCCATTCTAGATCCAAAGTTACTAAACAAATTCCTCAGAGTACCGTCCTTCAAGATGGAGACTATCCGCCCCATTCTGCCTCTGATTCAAGAGGGTTAATTCATGACAACCGTAGACCTGAAGGACGCATACCTGCACGTGCCCATTCACAGGGACCATCACAAATATCTGAGGTTTGCCTATCTAGACGAACACTTTCAATTTGTAGCACTTCCATTTTGCCTTGCCACAGTTCCCAGATTATTTTCAAAGATTCTGGGAGCTCTATTGGCTGTAATTCAGGCCCAGGAAATTGCAGTGGCGCCTTATCTGAACGACATTCTAGTTCAGGCGCCATCTTTGCAACTAGCAGAATCTCACACAAGGATCTTGTTGACGTTTCTTCATTCCCACGGTTGGAAGGTCAATCTAGAGAAAAGTTCTCTTGTTCCAACTACAAGGGTGATCTTCTTTGGAACCATCATAGATTCTCTAGCAAGGAAAATATTTCTGACGGAGGTCAGAATAGCCAAGGTTCTGTCCATTTGCCTGTCTCTACAGTCGAGGGCACGACCATCAGTTGCCCAATGCATGGAGGTAATCGGGTTGATGGTGACTTCCATGGACATAGTTCTGTTTGCTCGGTTCCTTTTGAGACCTCTGCAGCAATGCATGCTCGCTCAGTGGAACGGGGATTATACAGATCTATCTCAGAGAATATTTCTGGATCAATCTACAAGGGACTCTCAACCGTGGCGGCTGTCCCAAGAACATCTGTCCCAAGGGACGTATTTTCAGAGACCCTATTGGGTAATTGTGACCACGGATGCCAGCCTGCTGGGTTGGGGAGCAGTCTGGGACTCTTTGAAGGCGCAGGGACTTTAGTCTAAGGGGGAATCTGCTCTCCCCATAAACATTTTGGAGTTTAGAGCGATCTTCAATGCTTTGATGACTTGGCCTCAACTGGCCCTAGCCCGGTTCATCAGGTTCCAGACAGACAACATAACCTTGGTGGCCTACATCAACCACGAAGAAGTAACCCGGAGTTCCTTAGCCATGAAGGAGGTTCATGCTCAGAGCAGGGTGCCTGCTTCATGACTGCTGTTTCTGGCGAGTCTGAAGACTCTCCAGAAACAAAGGCCCACAAGCTCCATACGGAGCTTTATAAATGGGCCTCATAGTCTTCTTTGGGCACTTTTTCAAAATTCTATAAATTTGATACTTTTGCCTCGGCTGAGGCTTTCTTTTGTAGAAAGGTTCTGCAGGCAGTGGTGCCTTCTGTTTGTTACCTTTCTTGCCCTCCCTAATCATCTGTGTCCTCTAGCTTGGGTATTGATTCCCAACAGTAATTGATGATTCCGTGGAAACACTGTGTCTTAAGAAAGAAAAAAAGAAAACTAAATGTATGCTTACCTGATAAATTTATTTATTTCTTGACCCTTAGAGTCCACGGCCCTCCCTGTTTTTAGACATTTTTTTTTTATATAAACCTCAGGCACCTCTGCACCTTGTGTTATTTCCTTTCTCTCCCTTTCCTTCGGGAGAATGACTGGGGGTTGTGGGAAGGTAAGTGACACTTAACAGCTTTGCTGTGGTGCTCTTTGCCGCCTCCTGCTGGCCAGGAGTGATATTCCCAACAGTAATTGATGATTCTGTGGACTCACCGTGTCAAGAAATAAATACATTTATCAGGTAAGCATAAATGTCGTTTTTGTGTGGTTCTTCTTGGACTCAAGATTGTATAATTCATTTTTTTATAAATCCATGAGTTTTTAAAAAAAATCTTCCTGAGAGTGCAGTCTTCAAATGCACTGTTTTCAATGTTGACTTAGCTGCACACTGGTACTTGTCATTGACTGTTATATGGTGTGCATATCCCTTCTGCTGTGTGAGATATATTTATTTGAATTTGATTATATACAAAGGGTAGTATTTATATGCTTGGTTTGGAGTGTTTTATTAAAAATGTAACCTTCTTTTATTTCAAAGTGTAATGTTTAAAACTGTGGTCCTGTGGGTGTGGCCAGTCACTTTCATACTGTCGCTTGGGGTAATTCAATGTGACATACTAAGCAAGGATTGTGACACGCTATTATTTTCTAGCACACTGGTTAAGAAATCACTGTTTTAGAGCATTCAGCCAAAGATTTATTCCATAATACATTTTTATTATAATTGTTGTAAATGTTTTTCAGCTTAATCTTTTTTTTTTCTACAATTTAATTTAAATGCCCATACATTTTTATTGTCTCTTATATCTACTTTACAGCATTATTGTATTCCGTTATTTTCACACAAATTAAATATTATAGTATCAAAAAAAGGCGACCATAGTCTTATATAAAATATATACTTGCATATAAAAGCATATCGTTGTGAGACATATTGGCTGATTATTTTTTTTTAATAAAATGTTAAAAACAAAAAAAAATCTTTAAATTTACACAATCTTTGTTCTGTAAAATTAAATAGTTTGTTAAAGGGATATAAAATAAAAAAAATTTTTGTGTGATTCAGACAGAACATACCATTTTAAAAATGTTACTTCTATTATCAAATGTGCTTTGTTTCCATGATAATTCTGTGTTATAGAGACACCTAGGTAGGCATCTGTAGTGCTACAGCAGGAAATGGTGCTGCGATCTAGGGCTCTTGCAAATGGATAACATTCTTGCAAAACTGCTGCTATATAGTGCTACAGAAATGGGCCGGCTCCTAATCATATGTCCCTGCTTTTCAAGGATACCAATAGAACAAAGAAAAATTTAAATATGGAATTAAATTAGAAAGTTGTTTAAAATTGCATGCTGTATCTGAATTATGAACGAAAAAATCTGGGTTTCAAGTTCCCTTAATCATATCGGATATAAAGCCAGGTATAAGTTTGAAAAGTTGGGTCAGAAGTTTAGCTTAGAGCTTGACAAATTTGTTCAAAATCTAGGAGCCACCCCATAAATTTAGGAGCCAGCAACTTTTGGCTTTCCCTATTAAGTTTTATAATAAACCAATAAAAGTTTGATAGTATTTCACAGCTGGGAGGCCTAGAAAGGATACAGTCCTACACCAACTTAGATTTTAGGTGCAGCTGGTGAAAGTGGGGGGCATCCATGAGCGTCTTGGGAATTCTAAACCAGGGTGCCAGGGCCTAATTTTAATGCTTCAGGAGCTCCCTGTTTCCTGGTTTGTCGAGCCCTGGTTACCTAGAACATTCTATGCAAGGTGCATCTCCCATAGGTTGTTATAAGGATAGATTTTAGCAGAGAAACATGGCAGTAACAACTTACAATTTGATGCTTGGGTCATGATTAGATTTATCTAATTTATTTGTATCACATTTATATCAGAATTTAAAGACTACTTAGCACAATGCAATAGCATAATCAATAAATGTATAATAAAAAGACAATGCAAAATCACTTAGTTTGTATTTCAAATGAGTAGTAGAACAAATGTCAGTTAGTTACATCTTTCCTTCCCCATGCATGATGTGACAGCCATCAGCCCATCAAAAAATGCATATACAGATATTCATATATATATAGATATTCTGTGAATTCTTGCACATGCTCAGTAGGAGCTGGTGCCTCCAATAGTGTAAAAAAAGATTGTGTACATTAAGATAATGTAAGTGAATTAGGAAGTTGTTTTAAATTGCTTTATCTGAATCATGAATGTTTAATTATGACTTTACTGTCCCTTTTAAGGAACATGGAAGTCAAAATTTCCTTTAGAAAAAGAAACTTTCCAATTTGTATCTGATGTCCAATGTACATATTTTCTAATTTGTTGACACTTTGCTCTTTTCCAGGAGAGCATACTGAAGTAGGCTCTAGAGCGTGCACATGTCTTAAGCACTATACATTGATATAAACACTTAGATTTAAAGCTTTCTAAGAAACAGGACCCTGCAATCTTTATGTCTTGTTTTATTGTAAACCTGTGTAACCGTGCAGAATTTATTGGTGCGTTACAAATAAAGATAACATTTTTTGCCATACAGTTCTCCAGAGACGTGCATGCTCCTGAGCCTGCCTCAGTAAGCAGTTATAGGAAGGAGCCAAGTTTCAACAAAGGATACCAAGAGTCCAAAGTCAATTTGACAAGTATAATCTTTAAATCTGTGTGTACTGTGAACTGTAAGCATGATTGCTCATTACAAAGAGAGGCTGGAGTTGGTTATTAATTACCGTGTACTTGGATAAAATTGTAGAGAGCACATCTAATTCTATCTGGACACGTGTAGCGCCTAAGCTACCTATGGCTGGGAATACCGGAGATGCTACTGCATCCCTGGTTCTTACGTTATCTTACAGCTGCAGTCAGAGCTGAATTCGGATTTCTGTTTACACTTTAAGAGAAACCTGTATTAATAATAAATTCCGCAACAGGATCCCAAAGATTTGTTTTAAGGCTTCATGGGATTTGGTTCAGGTTAAATGCATTCCTGTTTTAGCTTTGATGTTTTGTTACACACATCGCTTATACTGTGCCTCATTTCATCACAGCTTGAGCACGCTTATAGTTTGTCTTTGGTAATCTTCCGCTTCTAATTAAACGCTTGTGTTATGAGGAATTGAATTTGCAAATTTAAAAGCTGTTTTTTGGTATAGTAGATAAGGCAAATCTTATGTTAAGCTCTTCAGATCTTGTTTTTTTGCATGTTTGCATATTTGATGCCCATGTCAATTCAACTTGTTTATCCTAAACATTTGTAGAGGTTTACACATATTATAACCTATGCTGTTTGTACTAGTTTGAGATATAGATACTAAAACCTGTCCTTAAAGGGACACCGGTACTCAATGTTTATGTATATAAAAGAGAAACAGTTAAAGGGATAGTCTAGTCAAAATTGTATGTTTCATGATTGATAGAGCATGCAACTTTAGGCAACTTTAGGCAACTTTCTAATTTACTCCTATTATAAATTTTTCTTCGTTCTCTTGGTATCTATTTGAATGTAAGCTTAGGAGGCGGCCCATTCCCCCCCCCCCAGCCCCTGAGTAGCGCTTGATGATGATGATTCCTGGTTACATATAGACACCAATCAGAAAGCGCTAGCCAGGTACTGAACCAAAAATGGGCCGGCTCCTATGCTTACATTCCTGCTTTTTCAAATAAAAATTCCAAGAGAACAAGAAAAATTGATAATAGGAGTAATTTAGAAAGTGGCTTAAAATTGCATACTCTATAAGTCTAAATCATGAAAGTTTAATTTTGACTAGACTATTCCTTAAAAGGGACACTGAACCCAATTTTTTTCGTTCATGATTCAGACAGAGCATGCAATTTTAAATAACTTTCTAATTTACTCCTATTATCAATTTTTCTTCGTTCTCCTGGTATCTTTATTTGAAAAAGCAGGAATGTAAGCTCACAAGCCGGCCCATTTTTGGTTCAGAACCTGGGTAGCGCTTGCTGATTGGTGGCTAAATGTAACCACCAATTAGTAAGCGCTACCCAGGTGCTAAACCAAAGATGGGCCGGCTTGTGAGCTTACATTCTTGTTTTTCAAATAAATATACCAAGATAATGAAGAAAAAATTATAATAGGAGTGAATTAGAAAGTTGCTTAAAATTGCATGCTCTGTCTGAATCATAAAAGAAAAAAAAAATGTGTTCAGTGTTCCTTTAAGCAATTTAAAACATTTATTTTTTTGCATGAAAAAAAGTGTTTTTCCATGAATAAAAGTTTTTTTAATTCTATGTCAAACTTACAGGAAGTGTATGTTTGTATACAAGTCCCAGAACTCTAAAGCTCAATGGCTAATAAAGACACAGGCCAGAATTGCAGGATATCTGTAGTGGAGCACAGGTGAAATAATCAGCTGATCGGTAACCATAGTTTTTAATCTGCTCTTAACCAAAGTAACCCTAGGGTGAGAGCATGAACTGTTTTCAGACACCTTGGTCCATCTTTGACGTGTGCATTTGGCTTTTGCCGAATATGGTCGCGGGTAGCAGCCTTCGGCTCTTTTCAGAGCTAGATTTATTCATATAATAGTGCGAGGTTAAATAAATAATAGTGCGAGTGAGGTTAAAAGTATATTAATATAACTGTGTTGTTTATGCAAAACTGGGGAATGGGTAATAAAGGGATTATCTATCTTTTAAAACAACAAAAATTCTGGTGTAGACTGTCCCTTTAAGAGGTGGAGAACAGGGTTAGGAAGCAGCAGTTTGATGACCGCTGCTTGATAAATCCTGACTGCAGGCTCTATTGTGCGAACCTACAGTCAAAGGGAGGATTAGGGCTTGATAAATCGAACCCTTAAAATCAAATTGCTAAGAAATATGAAGAATTAACAGTTTTGAAAATATTGTATTGATATTAAAATGTTATCAAAATTCATGGAAGCTTTTTTCAGCAACATATGATTTTTCTAGCAAAACTACTCAATATAGTTCAAATAACAAACAAGTACCAAAAAAGGGAGGCGGAACAAAAATGTTATGTAAGTTTAATTTTGACTAAACTGTCCCTTTAATATTAAAGATACTTTTATTAAATCATTATTCTGTATGCACACTGTAACATACATATTTAATTGTTTATTATGTTTTTATTTATATTATAATGTATTACAGGGCTCAATTAAACTAGCACCAAGCACATTTTTAGCATTTCATCTTTATTTGCACTTTTACTTGGGCACATCATGCTAATCATAAGTCCAATCAGAGTAACCCGAAGCAAGGCTGGCTACACAAAACCAGTACATGCAGCACACTGCGCAAATAGCAGTTATGTCAGTGTGTGTGCAGTAGCACGATTGACCCTCAGCAAGCGCAACCTCATTACACTGTACACACTCCTCACACAATAGCACTTAGATTGTGTACTGAGGGTGCTGTAAAGGTTCGCTGGTGTCATGCCATACACATTCTGTTTTTGTTTTCTTCCAAGCATTACACCGGTGGTGAGGGGGGGGGGAATCCATGATGCCCCTCATTTCGGAAGGTTAGACACCCAAACTATAGATTATACTTCTCCTGCTTTAAAACATTTTCTGTAAGATGGAAATTAACATTTTACTTTTGGTCGTTCTATCTTGGAACATTTTATATGTATCTGTCCAAGTAACGTTAGCTGCTCAAAAATGTCCAGCTCCTAGATTATAAATCTAGACTGACTTGACATTTTTGCTTACAAAGTGTATTGTGAACAAAAAACCCACTTTATCTTGTATTGAGATTCATCCTCTGTAATACGAAAGCTTTGAATGATAGCAAGATACAGTTTAAAGCCATCAATAATCGGTGGTACTAGTCTCAGGAGAGTTAGTGACCATAAGAGAGTGCAGAATTTATTTTAATGGAGACTTAAAGCAACACAATTCACTGAAGTCTCAAAATGTGAGATAGAAGATGTGAGCAGTAAGCCAATATAAATAATCTGTTTGTTAACATTTGCATAACTTACAGGTGTGCCAGAAATAATGGCCAAATATTTGTTTAAACTATAACATTTAAATGGGTCTTCTAATCTGATTTTAACTGTATCATCCGTTCTCCTCTCCAGCAGAAATGTATCAAAAATAACCTTGCAAATATGTCTTATGTAAAGGCAAATGCTGAGAATTACAATGTTTTCACTAATTTTAACATTTGTTTTTAGAAATCCATTAATATCGGTTACATGTTATTTGTAATGGTTAGTTATGAGGCCGAGGAAACCCTACATAGTACCAAAGGAATTAACCTCCCTATAAAGGTTATATGCAGGAGGAAACATCTGGAGTTTATGATAATATTCTCTCCCATCAGTCTCCATCTCTCACAATTTTACCCTCACCATCCCCCAATGGACCTGGAACAAGCTCTGCATTAAGAAATCTATTAATTCAAATCTCACAGATATATTACAGTAGCGGTGCAGTGCAAGAATTGAATGTAGTTGTTGCTGCAAAATAATATAAATGATCAACTATTATTATTATTAATATTATTATTGGCAGTTTGCCACCAAACCTCACTCTATTTTAATAAGATGTACCTTTGGCTGCAGTGTATCAGTTTTGAGTTCTGTATCCCCACTTTTTGGATTAGGTTTACTAAATTTATAGGAAAAACAAAAAAAAACAAATAAAAAAAAATACTTGGCTCTGTAGTAGTTTAAAATTTGTGAAACAGTTTTTAACACGTGACCCCCCAAAAAACACACACACAATACTGCAGTCATTGCACAGTTAAAGAAATTAAACAAAAATTCAACATTACTTATAAGTATGTTAAAGCCTAAGATTTTATTATATGGTGTTTCTGTGTATTTTTTTACAATGTACAAGTTAAATATTGTTTTCAGTCCACTATAAGCCAGTTTTCGGGCATTTCTATGAACCATGCATCAATAACATTATAGTTCATGTATTACAGCTTTTGTTGAAAAATGTTTTTGACTATCCAAGCAAATTCCATTAGTGAGGGTGATAATTTGACAATTTTATTTTGTCCCTCTGCTCACTCAATCTGATGAACAGATAATTGAATTGCATTATCTGGGTTATGGTCACAGGAGAACTGAATCAAGCACAGAATTAGAACTGCTTTTCATTTACTGTTTAACGAAGCTTCTTTCTGCTACGGTCATTTACAGGGTCATTTGACAGAAGTTTAATGTATCACTTCCAATTCATTATGAGCACTGCATTACAGGGAGTCAATTCATATTTAAATGAAACTTGCTGTGTTTCTGAAGCCCCAGACCCTACTCATAGCTCCCTTGAAAAAGAAAAAAATAGTCTGCATAAAATAGAGCCATTATTTTCAGTTGAATTGTGTTCCTGAATATTTACTGCCTTGGAGTAGCATAAGAGACATGAACCTCTACTTGTCAACATCCAAAAGGAGCACATTTGAGCCTGCAACTGATATTTATGAAGTAGCAGTTTAAACCTTTGGTTCATAAACCCTCTCCACCAACTTAGAGGTGGCGATTGAAAACCACCCCGGATTTATTAGACCAGGGTGATTGAAAAGCCCTACTCTCACGCAATTGGTTGCGCGGGGGTAGGGGCAGCATTGCACAAACGTTTGCTTGTGCAATGGTAAATATGGGGAACAAGCGTGTGCACTGTTTCTGATGAACTGTAGACAGATTCACAACATTGAAACCCTGTCCTTCTGCAAATGTATAAATCTAGCCCAGTATGCTCTCATTTTGCTAGTAAAAATAAAGGCTCAGGAACAGCAACTTCTGATTACAGTCTAGTTTTTTCGATTTTTGTGTGTACATTTTATATATATATATATATATATATATATATATATATATATATATATATATATATATATATATATATATATATATATATATATACACACAATAAAATAATGTAAATCAGCACTCACTGGATTTGGAAACATCAATAATTGTGAAAAATGAGACGAGTCATAGAGAAATAATTAACCGTTGGTATATACAATACAACCAGTGCAGAGTGCAGTAGAATAATATGCAAAACCTCTCCTGCTAAAAGTGCTTTAGTGGTGCACTTACCCCTTACACTGTGCGTGATGAACCAGGACTTGCATCCTCCAACAGCAAAACTACTGGACCACTTCTCAGGAGGGACACTATTTCAGCAATCTGTGTTTAGCGGGTAAACCCCTCTCACTGATCCTGGCTTCAAACTGTGAGGCTCCACAAGCCCAGGTGTCAATTCAGTTAATTTGGCGGCCCCAACTGTTAGGGAAGGTACGTCACCCAACCATGTGACTCCATTGCTCCAATCCAATAATGATATCGTGGAGCAAACCACCAGCACTAATTAAGAGGAGAGTCCAGAGTTCAAATAGGTCACTGTAGTTCTGGTAATTTTAAGGATGCAAAAAAAAAAAAAAGGTCCACACAGTGACAAACTCATAAAACCATACAAAACTTTATTTTCATCATTTAAAATACCAATCAGGCTCACAGAATAGGTAGCCAGGCCAACTGGTAATGATGATGTTTCCCTTACTCAGAAGTAAATTGAAAAGTTTCTTAAAATTGCATGCTGTATCTGAATCCGCAGTTCATTTTGACTTTAAAGGGACAGTAAAGTCATAATTAGACATTCATGATTTAGACAGAACATACAATTGTAAACAACTTTCCAATTTGCTTCTATTATTTAATTTGCTTTCTTCTCTTGTTATCTTTTGCTGAATAGTTTATCTATGTAAACTTAGGAGCAGCAGGGAACCTAGGTTCTAGCTGCTGATTGGTGGCAGCATATATATATATATATATATATATATCGATTTTAATTGGCTCACCCATGTGTTCAGTTAGAAACAAGTAGTGCATTGCTGCTCCTTTAACAAATGATACTAAGAGAATGAAGCAAATTTGATAATAGAAGTAAACTGGAAAGTTATTTAAAATTGTATGTTCTACCTAAATCATTACAGATTATGTTTTTTGGGTGGGGGGGGTTCATGTTCCTTTAAAGTCCCTTTAACATTGAATAGCCCAGCAAAATTAATAGGAAATTAAACTGAAAATGTAATCCCAAATAAAGTAAATATTGTAATAAACATTAAACCACATTGGAGTCTTTATTAAAAATTCTGTCAATGTTTTAACCTAAATGTGCTGCAAAATGCTTCAGATTCCCTGAACCTTTTGTATACTTAGAGCAAATCACAGTTATTTACAACCAGCTCTAATTGTCCACCAACATGGTATATAATGTGGTTACCAGGGTTTTCAAGTAGCTTGTTAGCTTAATATGCAAATAATAAAGTGTCAGTTTTAAATTAAAATGTTTATTTTTTTATGCAGATATGTTGATATATTCTATGCAAATGTAAAATTCTAGTTACTATATTGCACTGGTTTCTGTGCATTGTTGAATGTCAACCCCCATTTATTTTTTTTTTGCATTTATTTCACAATTTAACACTGCTACTTGTTTCACTTGACTATTTTTCTCTTCAATGAGATGTTTTATTTTTTTATTAACCAAACACTACTAACAACCGATCTCCTGCAAAGAGTCCTAAGTAGGCACCAGGCCTGTACATTCTGATCATTTTTTATGATCCAAATGCTGAAGACGGCGCAGGTATTGGGGTGTTTCACTTTCACAACAATAAATGTGGTTCCAAAAAGTGCTGAATGCTGCGAGCGGCCACCTTCTTCTGCATTCGGATCATAACGAAAGATCTGAATGCACAGGCCTAGTCCTATGGTTAGTGGAGAATAGGCCTGTGCGTTTGGAGGTTTCAGATGCCTCCAAATGAGGAAATAGCTGGCCGCTTGCTCCGTTCAGCTCTTTTCAGAGCCAGATTTCTGCTTCTGAAAGTGCAACACTGACATCTGGATTTGCACAGATCTTAGTGTGTTGCACTTGCGGGTGCCTTTTTTCACATTCAGAGGCATCTGAAACCTCCAAATGTACAGGCCTAGTGGAAAACAATGCTGTTACAAATTGGGATGAACAAACCAAACTTTTTTTTTTTATACTAAATATCATGGACTAAGAGCACAATTTTGAAACAGACCATTTCATTTAAGAAATATATTCTTTATTTAGAAGCTATTGTAAATTTTTGTGTATGTATATATGTATATAACAACATTTTAAATTAGGGGGAGGTAAAAGGTGAGTTTAATATCCTCCACTATGCACAAAATAGAGAAAATAACTCATTGTGTAGTTCATTAACAAATCTAAACAGGCCAGAAGGCTTTTTTTCCCACAGAAAACCTCTGGAATACATTGTTTCCAATGTAGCAAAGGATTCTGGGTAAGATATGCAAATTAGGTTCACAGTGACACACCTTTTTACTTCAAGTCTGCTTTTCGGCAGATTCCCTTAACGTCAAAGTATTGCTGTTCACACAGCTTATAAACTTAGCTAGGGTTAGAGCAGTGATTCATAACTATCCCAGGACAGACTGTTTCATAGTTGTTGCTACTCATCAGCTGGGAGAAAGTATGAATCACTGCTGGGTGAAGTTGTTTCCAGGCAAAATACAACAACATTTTTGGCGTTAAGGGAATCTATATGGAAATAAACTGAAAAATGCTTGCTCTATCTGAATCATGAAAGTATCATATCTCTTTAAACCGCAGAGTGTTAGGCCATCTCAGCCTTTCAATTTTCCAGTTGTTGATAACACTTATTGACAGTCTGTTGAAAAAAATATTAGGTCATGTAATATTTGCACTACTGATCCTGGCTGTATTGGGTTAAACACATAGGTAAGGTCCCACTCAGAAGCTCCATGCATTTTAGCTGTAAAGCAGGGCACTACATAAGCAGGACTGTAGCCCTTGATTAGAAGCTGGCTGTCCAAGTTCTGCTTGAGTGCTAAGCCCTGTCCAACAATCCAGTTATGGGAGTTGTCCCATTTATTTAATGTGCTCATGTAAAAGTATAAATGCTCTTAAACTGTATATTGAAAAAAGAAACACTCAAGCCAACATTAAACTTTCATGATTTTATATAGAGCAGCAATTTTAAGCAACTTTCCAATTTACTTCCACTAACAAAATGCGCACATAATATTTTTATATTTACTTTTTTTCCTACTGAGCATGTGCAAGAATTCACAGCATAAAAGTATATGCATTTGTGATTGGCTAATGGCTGTCACATGATACAGGAGGAGTGGAAATAGATACAACTTTAATATTTGTCAGAAAAAAAAATCTACTACTCTTTTGAAGTTCAGACTAAGTGCTTTTGTATTGTCTTTGTATCATGCATTTGTTTATGCAAATCTACTGTATTTACTGGTCCTTTAACTTGATGCAGGATTTATTGTTTTCCACCCCTTTAAAAGCTCAGCGCATGCCCTTTTTTTTAATCAAATATCTCCCTTTATTTTTTCGTTGTGCCTTTATTGGTGTTCTTATTCACATGCTTTGTGAAAAGTCATATACATTTTTTATTAAAATAACATTATTATTCATCCAGAGAAATGTTGTTTCTCCGCAGCATTTATCTGCCAGGCTGATGTGCATTTCAGAGATTGGGAGTAATATGAGATTTGCCTATTGTGAATATGAGTGTGAACGCTGGAGAGACATAGAATGTTAAAGGGAAATTTGAAATTTTTTAGATTATAATATAAAATGTTTAATTATGTGTAGGAAAAAAAAACTTTGCAATATACTTTCATAATTATTTCCCCCTTTTTTTGTAATTTACCTTTTTAATTTCCATGAATTAGTATAAAGTAGGAGATGCCACTATGTTAAAACACCGAACCCAATTTTTTTTTTCTATCATGATTCAGATAGAGCATGCAATTATAAGCAACTTTCTAATTTACTCCTATTATCAAATTCTTTTCATTCTCTTGGTATCTTTATTTGAAATGCAAGAATGTAAGTTTAGATGCCGGCCCATATTTGGTGAGCACACTGTGTTGTTCTTGCTGATTGGTGGATAAATTCACCTACCAATAAACAAGTGCTTTCCATGGTCTGAACCAAAAAAATTTGCTTAGATGCCTTCTTTTTCAAATAAAGAATGCAAGAGAATGAAGAAAAATTGGGTTCAGTGTCCCTTTAATCTTTTCTGCTGAGGACAATTAGATACAAAGTGTACAAATAATGTGCATTATATAAATAGACTTTAAAGCACATTAAACCGTTACTTTTACATTGCTTTCTGTTTTTTTGAGGAATAAATAATGTATCAGCATTTATTGATTTTGCAGAAAGTGTTATTAATTGCAACTCTGTGGATAAAGATATCAGGGCTGCCACCAGCCAGTACTTTACTGGCTGGTGCTTTACTTTAGTGCAATAATCAGTTGTGCTCATAAGTTTACATACCCTGGCAGAATTTATGATTTCTTGGCCATTTTTAAGAGAATATGAATTATAACACAAACACTTTTCTTTCACTCATGGTTAGTGTTTGGCTGAAGCCATTTATTATCAATCAACTGTGTTTACTCTTTTTAAATCATAATGACAACAGAAACTACCCAAATTACCCTGATCAAAAGTTTACATACCCCAGTTATTAATACTGTGTATTGCCCCCTTTAACATCAATGACAGCTTGAAGTGGTATTTGGGGATTAGGCTCTTTATCTTCTCAGATTGTAAAGCTACCCATTCTTCCTGGCAAAAAGCCTCCAGTTCCTGTAAATTATTGGGCTGTCTTGCATAAACTTCACGTTTGAGATGTCCCCAGAGTGTCTCAATGATATTGAGGTCAGGAGACTGAGATGGCCACTCCAGAACCTTCACTTTATTCTGCTGTAGCCAATGACAGGTCAACTTGGCCTTGTGTTTAGGATCATTGTCCAAGTAACGTCCCATGCGCAGCTTCCAGGCTGATGAATGCAAATTTTCCTCCAGTATTTTTTGATAACATACTGCTTCATCTTGCCATTAATTCTGACCAAATTTCCTGTGCCTTTGTAGCTCACACATCCCCAAAACATCAGCGATCCACCTCCGTGTTTCACAGTAGGAATGGTGTACCTTTCATCATAGGCCTTGTTGACTCCTCTCCAAATGTAGCATTTATGGCTGTAGCCAAAAAGCTCAATTTTGTTCTCATCACTCCAAATGACTTTGTGACAGAAGGTTTGAGGCTTGCTCTGTGCGGTTTGGCGTATTGTAAGTGGGATACTTTGTGGCATTTGCCTAGTAATGGCTTTCTTCTGGCGACTCAACCATGCAGCCCATCTTTCTTCAAGTGCCTCCTTATTGTGCATCTTGAAACAGCCACACCACATATTTTCAGAGAGTCCTGTATTTCACCTGAAGTTATTTGTGGGTTTTTCTTTGCATCCTGAACAATTTTCCTGGCAGTTGTGGCTGAAATTTTAGTTGGTCTACCTGACTGTGGTTTGGTTTTCAACAGAAACCCTCTGTCACGAATACCTCATGATTTAGCCGTCAAGGGGTTAATTCTCTTTAGCCTGTGAGCTAAAAAAACATTTGTTATTGTTTTTTCAAGAAGAACTGTGTCCTGTGTTTTTGTTTTTTGTGATAAAACCAGACCCCATTATAAATTGTTTCAGAGTTCCACTTGAATAAATGTTATCATATAGTCATTGGTGCATTCAGGCCGTAAAAGTGTCGGTTTTAGAGACACAGAACAGTGCCTCTTCACAGAAACTGATAATGACAATATAGGGACATGGGTATAAGGTAGATATGTGTTTAAAACATGTTATGACATTAGATGTAGGTAAATATGACAACTCTTTACAGACTAAAGAGTGTTGTTAACCCTTGCACCCACTGAACTAAATCACAAGCTTGCCTGGCGTGGCTAGAGTGTGACATATTAGTGACAGTAGAAGGGGTCTGTTAACCCTTTATGTGCCAAACAAGTGACTGGCACAGGGTTGGATAACCCTGGTCGTCACACCCTCATTTTCCTCTTCTTGATTAGAGTTTGAACACTGCTGATTGGCATTCTCAATTCCTTGGATATCTTTCTATATCCCTTTCATATCAGTTCAACTACCTTTTCCCGCAGATCTTTTGACAATTCTTTTGCTTTCCCCATGACTCCGAATCCAGAAACGCCAGTGCAGCACTGGATGAAAGATGCAAGGGTCTGTCAGGAGTCTAGAAACTTATTGACCTTCTATACACACACACTAATTACAAGCAAACAGATCACAGGTGAGGATGGTTACCTTTAATAGCCATTCAAACCCCTTTTTGTCAACTTGTGTGCCAAAATCACCAGGGTATGTAAACTTTTGGGTAGTTTCTGTTGTCATTATCATTTAAAAATAGTAAACACAGTTGATTGATAATAAATGGCTTCAGCCAAACACTAGCCATGAGTGAAAGAAAAGTTTGTGTGTTATCATTCATATTCTCTGAAAAATGGCCAAGAAATCATAAATTCTGCAAGAGTATGTAAACTTATGAGCACAACTGTAGATATTAAATAATAACTATGAAAATTAAAGGGAAATAAAACAAGTTGGGATAGAGATGTGTACTTTAATTACTTTACCTGCAAATGTATACTGCAGTGCCTCTCCATTAACCCTTTCTTTTAAGTATCAGAATTTTACAGCTCTAACTCCCCCTGCACATTTCCTTCTATGGCTGTATCTATATCTACCATTGATTTTGTAGAATGCTAAGTACACAGTGATGATCTGCTGGAGCATGCTTAGAAGCAAATAAGCTGCTGTGAAATACAATGCCTGTGTTTCTGATGCTAAACACTGATAATGGGGGGGTGGATCAGACTGCTCCAGACAGCATGGCTATGTTAGTAATTTTGCTTATTTTTGGAAATTATTTTAAAATACTTGCCAGCAATTTTTAAACAATTTTTTTTAATGCAAACTATTTTTTACTGTATTAGCCCTTTTATGATATGCACAAATCTCAACATGTTTTATTGCACTTTAAGGGATATACCAATAAAAACGTATGTAGCATTCCTTAATCAAGCTCACATTAATAAGACTTATCAGTTGTGCGCAGCGTGCATTTCCTATTTGTTTCAAAGTTTATTACAAAATATTTTTATTCAAATAATCTTGTTAATAACTAGTTGCTGGCATTTCATATGTACAATATATTTTGCACAATGTCCCCCTAACTGGCGTCTTAAATCCCTTGCTATCATGTATTGTTGAAGAGGTTAGCGAGAAGGTCTTATATCTAAATAGTTTCTGTAACATGCATTGTGGCCCCTATTCTTTAATTTAGAGATGCCTGTTACACAGTGTAAATTAGTTTAGGGCAACCATTATTACTGAAATAGTAGTATATATGACCAGTGAGTTTTATAAAAATGGGCAGCATTTTAAGCATATTGTTACAAATGATGTAGAGAAACCTTTGCAATCATTCAAGTTTTAAATTAGAACTGGAACTGGAAATGCAAATGTAAACCTAAAATGCTGTATTTTATTAGATCATTTTCAATGTATAAAAGGGCTTTAGAACGGTGGCTCCCCATGACCACTTTGTCTATGCACTGCAGCAGCTCCAGCTAGCCCTATTCCACCTTCAACACACTTAACTCCGCCCCTTGACACATGTGGCCCCGTCCGCAACAGTTTTGCCCTCCCATTGATGTCCCGCCCACAAATCACTGGTAGGCTTCCTGGGATGCCATTGATGTAAGCCAGTGAATTTCATTTGCTGCACAAGACTGTTTCATCTCCCCCCATTGACAATCTGGGGAGAACCCTAACTATCCCCCAGTCAGTGTCCTTATTTATCTAGTTGTAATCACTACATGCTTCCTACAGCATACATACATGTTACAGAGTACTCCTTTTGAATACTAGCTCAGCATTACTGTATTGTAGCTTTACTATAGCTACTTTACTGAGCTGTTGGCATTGAATTGTTTACAGATTACCTGTCTGCTCAAAGCACATTAATAGATCCTTATTGCTCCAAATGATTTGTTTCCATGGTAGAAATGTTCTGCAGGCTACATACATAACATAACCTGCAGATAATTATTTAGCCACAAAACTGATTTATGACTAGGAAACTATGCTTACAATGTGCGGTATAAACAGGGGAAAGATATGGAAATGAATCATTCCTCCTGATTTTGACTTCACTGTCCATTTATGTTAAAGGGATAGAGCATGCAATTTTAAGCAACTTTCTAATTTACTCCTATTATCAATTTTTCTTCGTTCTCTTGTTATCTTTATTTGAAAAAGAAAGTACAGAACTCTGGACAGCACTTGTTTATTGATGGATGAATTTATCCACCAATCAGCAAGAACAACCCAGGTTGTTCATCAAAAATGGGCCGGCATCTAAACTTACATTCTCGCTTTTCAAATAAAAATACCAAGAGAATGAAGAGCATTTGATAATAGGAGTAAATTAGAAAGTTGCTTAAAATTGCATGCTCTATCTGAATCACAAAATAAAAAAATTGGGTTCAGTGTCCCTTTAATGATTCCTAAATGCTATAATTGTGTTTAGAAACGATTTGTTTTTATTTTTTTTTCTTAGCTTTTTCTTAGGGTCAATTAGAACAAAATAGAACAGAGAGATCAGTGTCTGAATATGTCACTCCCTTAATATCTCAAGGAAGGGATGACTTAAGAAATGTCACATTAGAAAGTATAGAGGAAAGTACACCAAGTAGCAGCAGAAAGCACATGAAAATTAAATGTATGACAACAAATGCAAGAAGCATGACAGGTAAAATGGGGGAGCTGACGCTCTTAGTTGCAGAAGAGGACTATGATGTTATCAGTATAACTGAAACTTGGTGGGATGATTCACATGACTGGGCAGTTAACTTAGAGGGGTATACATTATTTAGGAGGGACAGGAATAATAAAAGGGGTGGAGGAATCTGCATGTATATTAAACCTGACCTTAAACCTACAATAAGGGAAGATATTTATGATACAAGTGACAATGTAGAGACCCTGTGGGTTGAAATAAAGAGTGGGGGGAAAAATCCTAAAAAAATATTACTAGGAACATGCTACAAGCCTCCCAACATTAGTGACCCGGAGGAAACTCAACTACTTATCCAAATAGGTAAGGCTGCTAATAACAGTGCTGTAATTATGGGAGATTTTAACTACCCTGATATAAACTGGGCCAATGAAACAAGTAATTCAGCTAAGGGGGATAGATTTTTAAATGTTCTCAGGGATAACTTCTTGTCACAATTAATAGAGGAGCCAACTAGGAGTAAAGCTATATTGGATTTAGTGCTATCAAACAATACAGATATAATATCAAACATAGAAGTTAAAGAACATTTGGGTAACAGTGATCATAACATGGTCACATTTGAAATCTCTTTTCATATGCAGTGTTTTAAAGGCTTAACTAAGACTTTTAATTTCAAGAAAGCAAAATTCAACGATTTAAGGAAATCATTAAATAATATAAATTGGGACAATGTATTTTCTAATAAAAATACAGAGGATAAATGGATAATATTTAAAAATTTGTTAAATAAATATACATATCAATACATACCATATGGTTATAAAAATAAAAATAAAAAAACTAAGCCGTTATGGCTAAATAAAAATGTGTTAAAAGAAATTAGGAAAAAACGTAGGGCATTTAAATTATTAAAAGAAAATAGTACAGACTCAGCATACAATATTTATAAGGAATGTAACAAAGCATGCAAAAAAGCAATCAAATTAGCCAAAATTGAAAATGAAAAATTAATTGCCAAGGATTCTAAGTCTAACCCTAAAAGGTTCTTTAAGTACATAAATAGCAAAAAGTCTAAGAAGGATAATATAGGTACATTAAAATGTGTGGAGGGTAGCATGATAAATAATGACAGGGAGAAGGCTGAGGTACTAAACCAGTTTTTTTCTTCAGTATACACAAGAGAGGAACCATTGAATGATACTTTGGAACAGAATACAACATGCCAGTCCATACCACTAACTGGGTTTTGTTTAGAGGATATCAGGAAAAAACTAAAAAATATTAAGGTAAATAAAACTCCAGGCCCAGATGGAATACACCCAAGGGTGTTAAGTGAACTTAGCACTGTTATAGACAAACCTTTACTCTTAATTTTTCAAGACTCATTATCCTCAGGCATGGTACCCCAGGATTGGCGTAAAGCTGATGTGGTGCCACTCTTCAAAAAGGGAAGCAGGGATGATCCAGGAAGCTATAGACCAGTTAGTCTGACATCAATAGTGGGGAAGATATTTGAAGGGATTATAAGGGATTATATTGATGAGCATATTCGTGTAAACAAGATTATGAGTTCTAATCAGCATGGCTTTAGGAGAAATAGATCATGTCAAACTAATCTAATTAGATTCTACGAGGAAGTAAGTAAAAATATAGATAAAGGGGAATCAGTTGATGTGATATACTTAGATTTTGCAAAGGCATTTGATACAGTGCCACATGAGAGATTAATGCACAAAATTAAGGGACTGGGAATAGCTGAAAATGTTAGCTCATGGATAAATAACTGGATAAAAGATAGGGAGCAACGAGTAGCAGTAAATGGATCATACTCAGATTGGACAAAGGTAATCAGTGGCGTCCCCCAGGGATCAGTACTGGGCCCTGTTCTTTTTAATATTTTTATAAATGACTTGGAGCAAGGATTAAATAGCGACATCTCTATTTTTGCAGATGATACTAAGTTAAGTAAGGTCATTAGGTCAGAGCAGGATGAACTCTCTTTGCAAAGGGATTTGCTAAAATTAGAACTATGGGCAAGTGAATGGAAAATGAGATTTAATACGGAAAAATGTAAGGTTCTACATTTTGGAAGTAAAAATAAGCAGGCTATGTATTTTTTAAATGGGACAAGACTTAGCCAAACACAGGAGGAAAGGGATTTGGGAGTAGTAATAGATAACAAGCTAAAGATGAGTGCACAATGCAGGGCAGCGGCTTCAAAGGCTAATAAGATACTAGCATGTATTAAAAGAGGCATTGATTCAAGGGAGGAAAGCATAATTCTGTCATTATATAAAGCCCTGGTAAGACCTCACCTTGAGTTTGGAGTGCAGTTCTGGGGACCGATTGCTAAAAAAGATATTGCAGAACTAGAAAAAGTTCAGAGAAGGGCCACAAAGCTAATAAGGGGATTGGAGAAATTAACCTATGAGGAGAGGCTAGCCAAACTGGGTCTGTTCTCTTTAGAAAAAAGGCGCTTGAGAGGTGACATGATTACTTTATATAAATATATTCAAGGCCCATATACAGAGATGGCAGAAGCTCTTTTTATTCCAAGAAAATTGTTTCTGACAAGAGGTCATAATTTAAGGTTGGAGGAAAGGAGATTTAATCTCCTGCAACGGAAACGTTTTTTCACTGTAAGAGCAATAAAATTGTGGAACTCATTACCAAAGGAGGTAGTGAATGCCAATACCATAGATACATTTAAAAATAGTCTGGATAAATTTCTGTATATAAACAAAATTCATGGATATGATTGCTAGTATTAAATGGGTCACATTTTAATGGGGTTATTTAAGCTTAACTGGAGCTTTTTGTAAGTATTTTAGATTTGTATAGGTTGAACTCGATGGACTTCAGTCTTTTTTCAACCTTATCTACTATGTTACTATGTTACTATGTAAATATACTATTTTTTTTTTTAATTTCAATTGAAAAGGACAATAAATGTCCGTCATTTTCAATATATTTATGTAAGTACAATATATATTAAACACACCTTCTTAGAGAGTCGTCACCGCCAGTTCTTTGAGCAGGTATAGTGTTCGAATTCTGATCCTCTAGTCATAGGTAGCATATGTGCGTATGCCACTGGAAACAGTAATAACTTTATTAAAAGCATTTTTTGCTAATGGAAGTGTGTTGCAAAAAAATGCTTCTATTTAAAGGGATATGAAACCCAATTTTTCTTCCTTCAGAACGAAGAAATATTGATAATAGGAGTAAATTAGAAAGTTGCTAAAAATTGCATGCTCTATCTGAATCATGTGGGTTTCATAGGATGGAAATGTACCCATGCATATTTCATGCTTGACTTTTCTTTCCCTTTAAGATAAAAAGCCGTACACGTATGTTTATGATGGATGGAAATACTATTTATGAAAGCACTTTTCTGCGTTATTTTCCTGTGATATTCTTCATTTGTAATAGCCAATTTCACTAACTTTAACATATTTTACCTTTTTAACTTTTTAATATTGCAGACCTTCCTTAGTCACTTTCGCTTTGGCAATTATCTTGCACTTTTCATAACGCTTGTTATGCTATTTACTTTAGCGGAATCTCCATCAGGCATTTGATCTGATTTCTTGATGCTTATGATGAACTCAGACATGGCTTTAAGGGAAGCCTTACCAGAAGGATACATTTTTTTTTATTTTTTTTTAAAATATGTTTATGAATGGACAACAGACATTAAAAAAGAAATAAAAATGTGATTATTGGAAAGGAAGAGACTATAGGAGATCTGTTCCCAGATAGTGGAAATCACGGTTGTAGAAAATCACAATCGCCTTATAGACTGCTTACTTTAAAAGACTAAACGTGAAGCATTAACGTTTATACATTGCTTCCATGCGGTTTTCAGAGGATATTGTGATGGAAAATACATTTATACCAGTACTTTTATTATGGAGTGCCCTATTTAACTTCCTGCTTCCCAGAAAGCCGCCTGGATCTGTTGGGAGGTGTGGCGCAGATCAGCGCTATAAATCATGTATGCAGTTTTTTGAAAACAGCATTTTATATCTAACAAAGTTAATGCATTCTCATTAATAGATAATATCCATGCCCCTTTGTTTTAACATCGTTTTTAGGTGTATCTATTACATATTAGGTTTTCTTATATTAAATGTGCTAATGATGTAATGCACTACATCATTTTACAATCACTCTGCTGTGTGCCAATATGTACTTACATCCCCACAAAAGGAGTTACACTAGGGTTGCCACCTGTTGGGGAATGACCCAGACAGTTTGTGTGTCTGGGTTTGAAGCTAAGTCAGGCCCTGACATGCAAATGTCCAGATTTTGTGGGAAACTGCCACCGCCAAAAAGGTGACATTGTGCATTTGCACCATACTGCACATGCCTACAGTTATTTATCTCTTGTTTGTGTGCGTTACTTTGTGTAGGAGTGTGTCTGAGTGTGGGAGTATGTCTGTGTGTAAGTGTCTTTGTGTGTGAGAGTGTGGGTGTCTTTGTGTTTGTCAGTGTTTTTCTGTGTGTGTGTGTCTGTGAAAGAGTGAGTGTATTTGTGTGTGTGTGTAAGTTTGTTAGCATGTGTGTGAGAGGATTTGTGTGTGTCTGAGATGTGTGTGAATATCTGTTCGAGCTTGTCTTTATGTGCTATTATTCATAGTTTACTCTGCAAAAATATTTTTGTAGTGCTGTGCATGGCGCAAAAGTGTTTGGGTTTAGCCTGTACTTAGCATCCCTAAGTTACACACATAGTTAAAGTTCACTCTGAGCAGCAATGC
The DNA here is from genome assembly GCF_027579735.1 of Bombina bombina. Classification (NCBI taxonomy): domain Eukaryota; kingdom Metazoa; phylum Chordata; class Amphibia; order Anura; family Bombinatoridae; genus Bombina; species Bombina bombina. Next base: position 856,584,532 of record NC_069501.1, on the reverse strand, counting down.
ACTCAAGAGCTGGGCACAATCTTGCATGACTTTATCTTACCACCAAACAAGTTGCCTTGGTCCTATATGATTTTTACTTTATTGTATAGCTATGTGATATATTATCATCAATCTAAATCACTAGATCCCAAACTGTAAGGCACGAACAGCACCGTGACAAGGAGACTGAGCGCCTCCCCAGCACCTTCTGAGGATCATTGCTATAACTACAGACACAAAGAAGCGGGCTCTGATGATACTTTCCTTGTCTCTGTGACTGCAGTCCTTATTGTGACCCTACAGGCGCGCACTGTGCTTGCTGTAACTCGGATAACCCTCTGCTGGCTGTTCCCACTGTAGAATAAGATTTTGCCTCACAGCTATATAGCTATGATATTCATATATTCAATATACGAATATTATATCTATTTCTTTCCAATGACATGGAGAGTTCACAAATCCATTTAATTACTAGTGGGAATTAAACAGATGCATGGACTCTCCATGCCAGGAAAGAAAATGATTTATCAGGTAAGCATAAATGTTGTTATTCTACAGTGGGAACAGCCAGCACATGCATCTGTGTACCAGCTGAGGGACATCCTAGTTACAGCAAGCAGAGTACTGAAGACTGACTCATAGGCAGTTATAAATAATATTCAGATGTTCTGACAAGATCCTTACCTTCATGTCTATATAGTGTTTTGGTTAATTATTTTAACATTAATTCTTGATTATACTTATTCCAATGCTTTTTACATTTTTGTTTACCTCTCCTGATAAAAATCCATGCTGCTTAAAGGGATAGAAATGCTAAAATTTTAAATTTAAACAATGCTGTGCATGCATAGCTATGTTTGCCTAATTAATCTTAAAATTCTTTTTTATGTGTGTGCGCTTGGGTGTGTGCGTGCATGTGTATGATTGTGCGTGTGTGCTTGTGCGTATGTGTGCGTGTGGGGCTCAACTTGAAAGTTTTCGCCAAATAAATAGGGGAGGGCTTAACAAATTCCAAGAACCAGAGAGCTACTGCTTCTATTTTCTATGGCTTATACATGTTTGGATTTGTTTTTAAAGATTTATATGCAATTTTATGGTTCCCAAATGTTATGGACAAACATAACCAATGCGACAGCATTGTGTTCTGTCTCATCCAGCTAAAGGAAGATAGAATGCATTTTTAAATCTAAATAATAATTGATTTTTATTAAAGGGACACTGAACCCAAATTTTTTATTTCGCGATTCAGACAGAGCATGCAATTTTAGGCAACTTTGTAATTAACTCCTATTATCAAATTTTCTTCATTCTCTTGGTATCTTTATTTGAAAAGCAAGAATGTAAGTTTAGATGCCGGCACATTTTTGGTGATCAACCTGGGTTGTCCTTGCTGATTGGTGGATAAATTCATCGACCAATAAAAAACTGCTGTCCAGAGTACTGAACAACAAAAAAAAAAGCTTAAATGCCTTTTTTAAATAAAGATAACAAGAGAATGAAGAAAATTTGATAATAGGAGTAAATTAGAAAGTTGCTTAAAATTGCATGCTCTATCTGAATCACTAAATAAAAAAATTTGGGTACAGTGTCCCTTTAAATAGTTTTTTTTGCCCCAGTACACTAAAACATGTCTCTGGAGTTAACCATATCAGTCACTTAGCAATAATTCAATGAGTTGGGCACACATACTTTTCCTGTATGTTTCAATATGAATTGAAGCAATGAAACAGAATGTTTTAGCTGCTGCTGTTTCATATGCATGACAGTTTTTTTGGTCTTTTAATCTCTTACAAAGCAGAACCTATACATACCTGTCAGTAACATGGAGTTTGCTTATCACAATGGCACTTTTACCAAACAGTAATGTTTAAAAACACAACAAATACCCACACCCATTGAATGATAGCTTTGTGCTGTAACCTAGATTTAAATCATGATTTGTGTAACAGCATGACTCACAGATCCCATATCCTTACAAAGTTTTATTATTTCAGTTAATCTAAATGTAATCCAGTGCTTGAATCCTTATGAGAAAGCAAACAACTTTCCTCCACCATTTATGAGTGCATAAACTATTAAAGGGACGCCTCCTGCTTTTCAATATTCTACCAATAAAATTGCTGATTTAGGCAATTTGCATCATTTTGTAGACTTAGGTTACTTAATTTGCTTTTTGGCCTCTCTAGGAAGCATATGATGAGTACGATTTGTTAAACAAAATCAAGAGCTGTAAACACCTGTAATTACAAGACATTATTGTTTGTTGCTATAGAAAAACATAATCTAAGTATTATGTTTCTAATATAAATTAACATTTATTTTTTTTACAGATATAATTTATTAATATCAAAACTACCACTTGTTTTTTTTTTAGAGGAGCCAATCTGGGCTTGAGTCTGCAGACAACAAGGCTAGCCACTGTGATAAAGTTAGTATAAAGTACATTGTTTTGCAGTTGTTATCAGTTAGAGACAATTAGACCGCTATGTAGCAGAGTTAGCCTTGAGAAGTCAGCAGGTGTATTTTAAATTCTGAGAATTATAAAATCCTCAATTTTCAGAGCTTAATTACATGAAAAGGGGCAGATTAAATTAATGAAAGTATATTGCAAATTTTGATAATGCTCTAACATTTTTCAAAAGGAGAAATTAAACTGCCTTTTTTTTATGTAGCACGTTAGAGGCGACTAAGGTCCCAGGGGATTTCTTTCTTAGGTTCTCCCCTCCTTTTTTCCATCAAAAGTGACATTATTTAGCCTATTAGTCCTCTCTTTTCCTTACACAGTGAATTTAGAACCTTGCTTTGGGTAGAATGTACCATGTGACCCTTTCCAGTATTCATTAACTAAATATGATTGAAACTGGTTGCACATTACTGATTGTTTTTAAGTTCCAGTAAATTCAGGGCCTGATAGATCCTGGAAGCCACTGATGCTAAAAAGTTTCCACTGGGTCCTAATCTTTCAGATTATTTTGCATATATCTGTATACAAACACCATTGTCTAGCTACTAAAACAACTCCCCCAATTTACTGGTTAAAGGACTAGTAAATATAGTACATTTGCATAATCAACAAATGCATGATAAAAAGACAATGCAGTAGCACTTAGTCTGATCTTCAAATGAGTAGTAGGTTTCAAAGTTATGTCTATTTCCACTCCTCCTGTATCATGTGACAGCCATCAGCCAATCACAAATGCATATACATATATTCTGTGAATTCTTACACATGCTCAGTAGGACCTGGGGACTCAGAAAGTCTAAATACCAAAAGAATGAGGACATTTTGTTAATGGAAGTAAATTGGAAAGTTGTTTTTGCTGCTCTATCTGAATCCTGAACGATTAATATTGACTTAAATGTGTCCCTTTAATCCCCTATTTTTGATTATATATCTGTCAAGCCCTGTCTTAATTGATTTATGCAAAATAAATTACAGGTGCAAGTAATGAGTGTAGCTCTGCACATTTATCTAGCAATTGCCCAGCAATAACCTTTTATAAAAAGGTTTCAAATGTTTTATGAACTGTTATACCTTTGTGCTAGCAGACAGTCTCTGTTTTATGACGTCATATAAAATTCCTTTTCTTTCATGTAATTGGCAAGAGTCCATGAGCTAGTGACGTATGGGGTATACAATCCTATCAGGAGGGCCAAAGTTTCCCAAACCACAAAATGCCTATAAATACACCCCTCACCACACCCACAATTCAGTTTTTCAAACTTTGCCTCCCTATGGAGGTGGTGAAGTAAGTTTGTGCTTGATTTTCTTCGTTGATATGCGCTTCTCAGCATTTTGAAGCCCGATTCCTCTGAGTACAGTGTTTGTCAGAGGGATGTGAAGAGAGTATCACCTATTGATTCTATGGTTTTCCTCACGGGAAACCTTTTCAAAGGTTCTCTGTTATCGGTCGTAGAGATTCATCTCCTACCTCCCTTTTCAGATCGACGATATACTCTCATATTCCATTACCTCTACTGATATTGTTTCAGTACTGGTTTGGCTATCTGCTATATGTGGATGGGTGTCTTTCGGCAAGTATGTTTTCATTACTTAAGACTCTCTCAGCTATGGTTTGGCACTTCATGTATTAATATAAAGTTTTAAATATATGTATTGTACTTATACATAAACCTGACTCATGGCAAATATATTTCCTTTTGCAGACTGTCAGTTTCAAAATTGGGAAACATATTTAGGAAGTTATTTTTTCTTACCTGGATTATAGTCTTTTTTTATTCAAATTGATTGCTTTTTAAAATTAATTTTCGCGTGCAAAATTAGTCGCAAAATGCTGATATTTATTGCGTCATTCTTGGTGCGAGAATTTTTTGGCACAACGGTACGTTCGGTGACGCAAATTAGTAATTTCCGGCGTTTTAGTTGACGCCAGGTTTCCTTGCACAGGGTTGCGTCTGCCATGACGCGAGTTGTGTCCTTTCCGGATGTTAGCGCCAAAAAATTTCATTTTGCATTGTGTGTCATACTTGGCGCCAAATAATTTAATTATTTAAACCCCACTTCCTATATGCCTCTTGCCTTTTTTTATGCTCAGAGGGCTGTGCGGTTTGCATTTTTTCCCCATTCCTGAAACTGCCATATAAGGAAATTTATAATTTTGCTTTATATGTTTTTTTTTTTTCTCTTACATTTGCAAGATGTCTCAATCTGATCCTGTCTCAGAAACCACTGTTGGGAACCCTGCTGCCTGATTAACAGTTCTACCAAAGCTAAGTGTATCTGTTGTAAGTTAGTGGAGATTATATCTCCAGCTGTAGTATGTAAAAGTTGTCATGATAAGCTTTTACATGCAGAGAATGTATCCATCAGTACTAGTACAATGCCTGTTGTTCCTTAAACATCTAATGTACTTTATATTCCTGTGAATATAAAAGATTTTATTGCTGATGCGATTCATAAGGCTTTGCTTGCTATTCCGCCTTCTAATAAAAGTAAAAGGTCTTTTAAAATTTCTCATAAAGTTGATGAAATTTCAAATGACCGACAGCATACTGAATTATCCTCCTCTGATGAGGATCTATCTGGTTCAGAAGATCCTACCTCAGATATTGACACTGACAAATCTACTTATCTCTTTATGGCGTATATTCGTTCCTTGTTAAAAGAGGTGTTGATTACTTTGGATATTGAGGAAACTAGTCCCCTTGACACTAAAACTAGTAAACAAATAAATTATGTTTATAATGCGATTTCTGATATGATTTCAAAGGAACGGAATAGGCCTGGTACTTCATTTATTCCTTCTTCTAGGTTTAAAAAGTTGTATCCTTTGCCAGCAGCTAGATTGGAGTTTTGGGAAAAAATCCCCAAAGTTGATGGGGCTATTTCTACTCGTGCCAAACGTACTACTATTCCTATGGAAGATAGTACTTCTTTTAAGGACCCTTTAGATAGGAAACTTGAATCTTATCTAAGGAAAGCTTATTTATTTTCTGGCTACATTTTTAGGCCTGCTATATCCATGGCTGATGTTGCAGCTGCATCAACTTTTTGGTTAGAAAGCTTAGCGCAACAGGAAACAGATTCTGATTTGACTAGCATTGTTGGCGTGCTTCAACATGCTAATCATTTTATATGTGATGCTATTTTTGATATCATCAATATTGATGTTAAAGCTATGTCTAGCTATTTTAGCTAGAAGAGCTTTGTGGCTCAATTATTGGAATGCTGACACGGTATCTAAATCTAGATTACTATCTCTTTCTTTCCAAGGTAACAATTTATTTGGTTCTCAGTTGGATTCAATTATTTCAACTGTTACTGGGGGGAAGGAAGTTTTTTTACCTCAGGATAAAAGATCTAAGGGTAAATCTAAAGCTTCTAATCATTTTCGTTCTTTTTGACAGAATAAGGAACAGAAAGCCAATCCTTCCCCCAAAGAATCTGGTTCCAATTGGAAACCTTCAAGTTGGAATAAATCCAAGCCTTTTAAGAAACCAAAGCTAGCCCCCAAGTCTGCATGAAGGTGCGGCCCTCATTGCAGCTCAGATGGTGGGGGACAGATTAAAAGTTTTCCAAAACATTTGGGCAGATTCTGTACAAAATCAATGGATTCAGAGTATTGTCTCTCAAGGGTATCGAATAGGTTTCAGAGTAAGACCTCCTGTGAGAAGATTTTTTCTCTCACACGTCCCAGCAAATCTAGTGAATGCTCAGGCTTTTCTGAAGTGTGTTTCAGATCTAGAGCTTTCAGGGTAATCATACCAGTTCCGTTTCAGGAACAGGGTCTGGGGTTTTATTCAAATCTATTCATTGTCCCAAAAAAAAGAAAATTCATTCAGGCCAGTTCTGGATCTGAAAATGTTGAATCATTTTGTAAAAGTGCCAACTTTCAAAATGGTGACTATAAGGACTATTCTGCCTTTTGTTCAGCAAGGGCATTATATGTCCACGATAGACTTACAGGATGCATATCTTCATATTCCGATTCATCCAGACCACTATCGGTTTCTGAAATTCTCTTTTCTAGACAAGCATTACCAATTTGTCGCTCTTCCATTTGGCCTAGAGGCAGCTCTAAGAATTTTTTCAAAGGTTCTCGGTGCCCTACTCTCTGTAATCAAAGAACAGGGTATTGTGGTGTTTCCTTATTTGGACGATATCTTGGTACTAGCTCAGTCTTTACATTCTGCCGAATCTCACACTAATCAACTAGTGTTGTTTCTTCAAAGACATGGTTGGAGGATCAATTTACCAAAAAGTTCCTTGATTCCTCAGACAAGGGTCACCTTTTTAGGTTTCCAGAAAGATTGTGTCCATGACTTTGTCTCTAACAGACAAAAGACGAATACAATTGGTTTCAGCTTATCGAATCATCAGTCTCAATCATTCCCTTCAGTGGCTATGTGCATGGAAGTTTTAGGTCTCATGACTACAGCATCAGACGCATTTCCCTCGTTTTCATATGAGACCTCTTCAGCTTTGTATGCTGAATCAATGGTGCAGGGATTATACAAGGATATCACAATTAATATCCTTAAATCCCAAAGTTTGACTCTCTAACTTGGTGGTTAGATCACCATCGTTTAGCTCAAGGGACCTCTCTTGTTTGTCCAACCTGGACTGTAATCACAACAGATGCAAGTCTTTCAGGTTGGGGAGCTGTCTGGGGATCTCTGACAGCACAAAGGGTTTGGAAATCTCAAGAGGCGAGGTTACCAATCATTATTTTAGAACTCCGTGCTATTTTCAGGGCTCTACAGGTTTGGCCTCTGTTTTCAGACAGACAATATCCCAACTGTGGCATATGTCAATCATCAGGGTGGGACTCACAGTCCCCTAGCTATGAAAGAAGTATCTTGGATACTTTCTTGGGTGGAATCCAGCTCTTGTCTAATTTCTGTGGTACATATCCCAGGTGTAGACAATTGGGAAGCGGATTATCTCAGCCGTCAGCCTTTACATCCGGGGGAGTGGTCTCTCCATCCAGATGTGTTTCTCAGATTGTTCAGATGTGGGGTCTTCCAGAAATACATCTGATGGCTTCCCATCTAAACAAGAAACTTCCCAGGTACCTCAGGCGGAGTCGGTGGATGCGTTAGCAGTTCCTTGGTTTTACCAACCTGCTTATATCTTCCCGCCTCTAGTTCTTCTTCCAAGAGTGATCTCCAAGATCATCATGGAACAATTGTTTGTGTTTCTGGTAGCACCAGCATGGCCTCACAGGTTTTGGTATGCGGATCTTGTCCGGATGTCCAGTTGCCAACCTTGGCCACTTCCTTTAAGACCAGACTTTCTGTCTCAAGGTCAGTTTTTCCATCAGGATCTTAAATTGTTAAATTTGAAGGTATGGAAATTGAACGCTTAGTCATAGAGGTTTCTCTGACTCAGTGATTGATACTATGTTACAGGCTCGTAAATCTGTTTCTGGGAAGATTTATTATCGAGTTTGGAAGTCATATTTCATGGTGTTCTTCTCATGAATTCTCCTGGCATTCGTTTAGAATTCGTAGAATTTTACAGTTTCTTCAGGATGGTTTGGATAAAGGTTTGTCTGCAAGTTCCTTGAAGGGACAAATATCTGCTCTTTCTGTTTTATTTCACAGAAAGATTGCCAAGCTTCCTGATATTCACTGTTTTTTGCAGGCTTTGGTCCGTATCAAGCCTGTCATTAAATCAATCTCTCCTCCTTGGAGTCCTAATTTGGTCTTGAAGGCTTTACAGGTTTTTGAGCCTATGCATTCTTTGGATATTAAACTACATTCTAGGAAAGTGTTGTTCCTTTTGGCTATCTCTTCTGCTAGAAGAGTTTCCGAATTATCTGCTCTTTCTTGTAAATCTCTTTTTCTGATTTTCCATCAGGATAAGGCAGTTTTGTGGATTTAATTTAAGTTTTTACCTAAAGTTGTGAATTCTAACAACATTAATAGGGAAATTGTTGTTCCCTCTTTGTGTCCTAATCCCTAAGAATTCTTTGGAGAGATCCTTGCATTCTCTGGATGTTGTAAGATTTTTGAAATATTATGTTGAAGCTACTAAAGATTTCAGAAAGACGTCTATTTGTTGTCTTTTCTGGTCCTAGGAAAGGTCAGAAAGCGTCTGCCATGTCTTTGGCATCCTGGTTAAAGCTTTTGATTAATCAGGCTTATTTGAAGTTGGGTCAGGCGCCGCCTGAGAGAATCACAGCTCATTCTACTAGATCAGTTTCCACTTTGTTGGCTTTTAAGAATGAAGCTTCAGTTGATCAGATTTGCAAAGCAGCAACTTGATCTTCTTTGCACACATTTACTAAATTCTACCGTTTTTATGTATTTGCCTCTTTGGAAGTAGTTTTTGGTAGAAAAGTTCTTCAGGCAGCTGTTTTAGTTTGATTCCTCTGCTTATGTTTTAAGTTTTTTCTTTTCAATTATGAGAAAAACTTATTTTTTTGTGGATGTGTATTTAATTTTTTCAGCGGAAAATGGCTATTTTGTTTTTATCCCTCCCTCTCTAGTGACTCTTCTGTGGAGTACCACATCTTGGGTATTACTATCCCATACGTCACTAGCTCATGGACATTTGCCAATTACATGAAAGAAAACATAATTTATATAAGAACTTACCTGATAAATTCATTTCTTTCATATTGGCAAGAGTCCATGAGACCCACCCTGTTTATGGTGGTTATGATTTTTTGTATAAAGCACAATTATATTTCCAGTTTCTTTGTTGATGCTTTTTACTCCTTTCTTTATCACCCCACTGCTTGGCTATTCGTTAAACTGAATTGTGGGTTTGGTGAGGGGTGTATTTATAGGCATTTTGAGGTTTGAGAAACTTAATACCTCCTGGTAGGATTGTATATCCCATACGTCACTAGCTCATGGACTCTTGCCAATATGAAAGAAATTAATTTATCATGTAAGTTCTTACATAAATTGTATTTTCATGATTCAGATATAGAATACGTTTTTTTAAACATCTTTCCAATTTACTTCTGTTATCTAATTTGCTACTACAGGGAGCTAGCTGAGAGCATTGGGTGAGCCAATAACATGAGGCATAAATATGCAGCCACGAATCAACAGCTCATGAGCCTACGTAGGTATCCTTTTTTTTTACCAACGGATTCCAAGAGAACAAAACAAATTAGATAATAGAAGTACATTGGAAAGTTGTTTAAAATTGCATGCGTTACCTGAAAGATAAAAATTGTGTTTTATGTCCCTTTAATTCATGTTCTCTAAAATGGAACAAGGATACAATAGTTATTTGATGTAATAATTGTTCTTGTACCAAACTTCTTTCAGAGGCCAAAAAACAAATTCTGTAACCTGCAAATCAAATAGTTGGTTTAGGCCATTTGCAGCATCTTCAAATCTTAGATTACAGATTTTTTTTTTTTTAGTGTTTTGAGGGAGTGTGGGTCAGAACTAGGGTTGTCACCTTGGCCATGTTTTCCTGGACACTTATGAGTTACACATACTGCAGGGTGTGCAGAGAGGAACATGTATTGTGTTGTTCATCAGCACTAATCATGTGATGTCCAGAGGCACAATACATGTTCCTCCCTTTTTACCCTGCTGCATGCGTAACTGATTTTCGCGGCACAGTCCCGATTTTAGGGGTCTATCCCCCTGTCCCGGGTTGCTAGCCATCTGTCCCGATTTGCCCCATGCATTAAAAAAAAATATATATATATTTTTTTTTAAATTCTATTGGGCCAATACTCAGAAGCAGCTGGCTTTGCTCTCACAGGGTTAGATACCTATTAGATTCCCTGTGGAAAAGGAATGGTGTGTGGATTAAGCAGGAGTAAGAAGGCTGTATACACTCTGACCACGGGTAATGGTGACCTCTCTAACCTGATGATGTCTAACCCCTTGTGATAATACTAGCATGCCTTTAGTTTTATACATTGAGCAGTGCTAATACCAGGGTAACGAACAGTGGCAGCCGCAGACTGCCAGCTAATGTGCTTGCCAACCGCAGGACCCCATACAATGAATTACAGATACCCATATATGATGTAGTGTGTGTGTCTATCTGTATCCATAACTGTGTGTGTGTATCTGTATGTATAAGTTTATGCTATGTAGTGTGTGTGTGTCTGCATCTATAAATTTAAGCTATGTAGTGTGTGTATGTGTATCTGCATGTATAAGTGTGTATCTGCATGTATAAGTGTATGCTATGTAGTGTGTGTGTGTGTCTGCATGTATAAGTGTACACTATGTAGTGTCTGTGTTTCTGCATGTATAAGTGTATGCTATGTAATGTGTGTATCTGCATGTATAAGTGTTTGCTGCATGTATAAGTGTATGCTATGTAATGTGTGTGTGTATCTGCATGTATAAGTGTATACTATGTAGTGTCTGTGTATCTGCCTGTATAAGTGTATGCTATGTAGTGTGTGTGTGTGTGTGTGTGCATGTGTAAGTGTATGCTATGTAGTGTGTGTGTATCTGCATGTATAAGTGTATGCTAAGTAGTGTGTGTGTATCTGCATGTGTAAGTGTATGCTATGTAGTGTGCTACTGTGCATTTTTGCTGACTTTAAAGGCCAGAATCTAGAATATTAATGGGGAATGCAGAGAGCAGTTTTAAAGAATTTTATTATTAAATGTCCAATTAAGATAAAAATATTTAGCAATGTCTTTGCAAAGGCTAATTAAATACATAGCTCACATAGCCATACCAGTGGTTTGAGCTTGTGTTTGATTTGCTGCCTAAGTGTATTAAAATATGACTTTATTTAGAATTTTATTTATATTACTTTAATCTTATGATTTTTTTAAGCCCCGCCCACCACATTTCAATGTTTTTGCCGCGAGAGGGGGGGGTGTCCCTCTTTTGAATTGTTGGGAGGTATGCATAAGTGTCCAGGAAAATTACAGAGGTGGCAACCCTAGACAGAACACAATGTTTAAATGAGCAGTGCTAATCAAATATACGGCGCAGGTTTCGGCGCAAGTGCGGGAACCTGCGCCGCCCGTAATTTCATCTTGCACATCAGGGTATTACATATACCCCGCCGGCAGTTCATAAAGTGCCGTAAGTCTGATAAACTAGCGATGTCCAGAAATGAGCGTAAATACAAATTTCTGGAGTCGCCAGTGACTTACGGCACGTTGGAAACTGCCGGCGCCTAAGAAAAGTAAAGAAAATAACAAATCTCCCGTAAAAGTCTAACATGCCTCCCAAAAATAAGCCCAACACGTAAAACCCCTATATCCGCAATCCCCCCCTCTCGTTACTAAAATTAAATGTATTAACCCCTAGACCGACAACCCCCCACAACTCAATATGCCTATTTAAAATATTAACCCCTATATCCGCCATCAAACCCACACTGCAAGTAATAACTCAATTATTAACCCCTAAACCGCCATAGCCCACAACGCAATTAACCTATTTTAGTATTAACCCCTAAACCGCCATAGCCCAAAACGCAATAAACCTATTCTAGTTTTAACCCCTAAACCGCCATAGCCCACAACGCAATAAACCTATTCTAGTATTAACCCCTAAACCGCCATAGCCCACATAGCATATTAAATGCATTAACCCCTAATCTGCCGCCGCCACTATAATTAAGTTATTAACCCCTAAACCTAAGTCTAACCCCAACACCCCCCTAACTTAAATATTATTTAAATAAATCTAAATAAATTTACTATTATTAACTAAATTATTCCTATTTAAAATTAAATACCTATATAATAAACCATAAGATAGCTACAATATAATTAATAATTACATTGTAGCTATTTTAAGAATTATTTTTATTTTACAGGCAAGTTTGTATTTATTTTAACTAGGTAGAATAGTTATTAAATAGTTATTAACTATTTAATAGCTACCTATTTAAAATAAATACAAATTTATCTGTAAAATAAATCCTAACCTAAGTTACAATTACACCTAACACTACACTATAATTAAATAAATTAAATTAACTACAATTACCTAACATTAAATACAATAAAATAAAGTACAAAAAAACAAACACTAAATTACAGAAAATAAAAAAATTACAAGAAGTTTAAACTAATTACACCTAATCTAAGCCCCCTAATAAAATAAAAAAGCCCCCCCAAATAATAAAATTCCCTACCCTATACTAAATTACAAATAGCCCTTAAAAGGGCTTTTTGCGTGGCATTGCCCCAAAGTAATCAGCTCTTTTACCTGTAAAAAAAAGAAATACAACCCCCCTAACATTAAAACCCACCACCCACACAACCAACCTCTAAAACCCACCCAATCCCCCCTTAAAACCTAACACTAACCCCGTGAGGATCACCCTACCTTGAGCCGTCTTCACCCAGCCGGGCAGAAGTCTTCATCAAATCCGGGCAGAAGAGGTCCTCCAGACGGGCAGAAGTCTTCAGCCAAGCGGCATCTTGTATCTTCTTCCATCCGACGAGGAGCGGCTCCATCTTGAAGACATCCGGCGCGGAGCATCCTCTTCTTACGACATCCTAACGAAGAATGAAGGTTCCTTTAAATGAAGCCATCCAAGATGGCGTCCCTTCAATTCCGATTGGCTGATAGAATTCTATCAGCCAATCGGAATAAAGGTAGGAAAAATCCTATTGGCTGATGCAATCAGCCAATAGGATTGACCTCGCATTCTATTGGCTGAATAATAAAAGAAAAAAATTGGATTTAGTGTCCCTTTAATCATACATATTAACCTCTGTTTTGAAAAAAGAGAAAAAAAAACCCCCATCACTTTCCCTAATCCTATATTATAAAAGACAAGTGTTTGTCTGAAGCCGTCATGCGCAGTACAGACAAACACTTGGCCTTAGACAGCTGATCGCACGCGCACCCACCCGACCTCGCACGCGCACCCCTGCAGGTGAAAACAGCAGCGCGAGGACCGGGCAAGTGAAAGAGCACAGCTGATCGCACGCGCACCCCTGCAGATGTAAACAGCAGCGGACCGGCAAGGAGAGAGAGAGAGAATGAATATAACGAATAACGAACACGGCCCGTGTGAACGGGCTTTAGGACTAGTCCAGAATATTAGGGTATTTCTCCTTTTCTATAGTTTTCCTTGAAAATTCAGATCCTCGAAAGGGATAGATTAATTGAATCTGTAATTCTCTAGGATAAGCAACAATTAGTTGGTGCCATTTACCAAAGAAACATTTAATTTTAGTTTCTGCTCGATTGAAGTATCATATTGCTTAACTACCATTTGGGTACGTGTAGGTTGACAGAATTCTGAAAAGTTAGGGTCTTTTTTACATTTCGGATGTATCAATATCATAATGTACAATATTGTTATGTTTTTTTTTTCTTAAATAAAACATCCTAATTTAATATCACATAATTTTATTTTATTGTTCCTCCTAATGCAAAATTCTTCTACTTTTTTAAGTTTTTTTTTACCAACGGATTCCAAGAGAACAAAACAAATTAGATAATAGAAGTACATTGGAAAGTTGTTTAAAATTGCATGCGTTACCTGAAAGATAAAAATTGTGTTTTATGTCCCTTTAATTCATGTTCTCTAAAATGGAACAAGGATACAATAGTTATTTGATGTAATAATTGTTCTTGTACCAAACTTCTTTCAGAGGCCAAAAAACAAATTCTGTAACCTGCAAATCAAATAGTTGGTTTAGGCCATTTGCAGCATCTTCAAATCTTAGATTACAGATTTTTTTTTTTTTTTAGTGTTTTGAGGGAGTGTGGGTCAGAACTAGGGTTGTCACCTTGGCCATGTTTTCCTGGACACTTATGAGTTACACATACTGCAGGGTGTGCAGAGAGGAACATGTATTGTGTTGTTCATCAGCACTAATCATGTGATGTCCAGAGGCACAATACATGTTCCTCCCTTTTTACCCTGCTGCATGCGTAACTGATTTTCGCGGGACAGTCCCGATTTTAGGGGTCTATCCCCCTGTCCCGAGTTGCTAGCCATCTGTCCCGATTTGCCCCATGCATTAAAAAAAAATATATATATTTTTTTTTTTAAATTCTATTGGGCCAATACTCAGAAGCAGCTGGCTTTGCTCTCACAGGGTTAGATACCTATTAGATTCCCTGTGGAAAAGGAATGGTGTGTGGATTAAGCAGGAGTAAGAAGGCTGTATACACTCTGACCACGGGTAATGGTGACCTCTCTAACCTGATGATGTCTAACCCCTTGTGATAATACTAGCATGCCTTTAGTTTTATACATTGAGCAGTGCTAATACCAGGGTAACGAACAGTGGCAGCCGCAGACTGCCAGCTAATGTGCTTGCCAACCGCAGGACCCCATACAATGAATTACAGATACCCATATATGATGTAGTGTGTGTGTCTATCTGTATCCATAACTGTGTGTGTGTATCTGTATGTATAAGTGTATGCTATGTAGTGTGTGTGTGTGTCTGCATGTATAAGTGTACACTATGTAGTGTCTGTGTTTCTGCATGTATAAGTGTATGCTATGTAATGTGTGTATCTGCATGTATAAGTGTTTGCTGCATGTATAAGTGTATGCTATGTAATGTGTGTGTGTATCTGCATGTATAAGTGTATACTATGTAGTGTCTGTGTATCTGCCTGTATAAGTGTATGCTATGTAGTGTGTGTGTGTGTGTGTGTGCATGTGTAAGTGTATGCTATGTAGTGTGTGTGTATCTGCATGTATAAGTGTATGCTAAGTAGTGTGTGTGTATCTGCATGTGTAAGTGTATGCTATGTAGTGTGCTACTGTGCATTTTTGCTGACTTTAAAGGCCAGAATCTAGAATATTAATGGGGAATGCAGAGAGCAGTTTTAAAGAATTTATTATTAAATGTCCAATTAAGATAAAAATATTTAGCAATGTCTTTGCAAAGGCTAATTAAATACATAGCTCACATAGCCATACCAGTGGTTTGAGCTTGTGTTTGATTTGCTGCCTAAGTGTATTAAAATATGACTTTATTTAGAATTTTATTTATATTACTTTAATCTTATGATTTTTTTAAGCCCCGCCCACCACATTTCAATGTTTTTGCCGCGAGAGGGGGGGGTGTCCCTCTTTTGAATTGTTGGGAGGTATGCATAAGTGTCCAGGAAAATTACAGAGGTGGCAACCCTAGACAGAACACAATGTTTAAATGAGCAGTGCTAATCAAATATACGGCGCAGGTTTCGGCGCAAGTGCGGGAACCTGCGCCGCCCGTAATTTCACCTTGCACATCGGGGTATTACATATACCCCGCCGGCAGTTCATAAAGTGCCGTAAGTCTGATAAACTAGCGATGTCCAGAAATGAGCGTAAATACAAATTTCTGGAGTCGCCAGTGACTTACGGCACGTTGGAAACTGCCGGCGCCTAAGAAAAGTAAAGAAAATAACAAATCTCCCGTAAAAGTCTAACATGCCTCCCAAAAATAAGCCCAACACGTAAAACCCCTATATCCGCAATCCCCCCCTCTCGTTACTAAAATTAAATGTATTAACCCCTAGACCGACAACCCCCCACAACTCAATATGCCTATTTAAAATATTAACCCCTATATCCGCCATCAAACCCACACTGCAAGTAATAACTCAATTATTAACCCCTAAACCGCCATAGCCCACAACGCAATTAACCTATTCTAGTATTAACCCCTAAACCGCCATAGCCCAAAACGCAATAAACCTATTCTAGTTTTAACCCCTAAACCGCCATAGCCCACAACGCAATAAACCTATTCTAGTATTAACCCCTAAACCGCCATAGCCCACATAGCATATTAAATGCATTAACCCCTAATCTGCCGCCGCCACTATAATTAAGTTATTAACCCCTAAACCTAAGTCTAACCCTAACACCCCCCTAACTTAAATATTATTTAAATAAATCTAAATAAATTTACTATTATTAACTAAATTATTCCTATTTAAAATTAAATACCTATATAATAAACCATAAGATAGCTACAATATAATTAATAATTACATTGTAGCTATTTTAAGAATTATTTTTATTTTACAGGCAAGTTTGTATTTATTTTAACTAGGTAGAATAGTTATTAAATAGTTATTAACTATTTAATAGCTACCTATTTAAAATAAATACAAATTTATCTGTAAAATAAATCCTAACCTAAGTTACAATTACACCTAACACTACACTATAATTAAATAAATTAAATTAACTACAATTACCTAACATTAAATACAATAAAATAAAGTACAAAAAAACAAACACTAAATTACAGAAAATAAAAAAATTACAAGAAGTTTAAACTAATTACACCTAATCTAAGCCCCCTAATAAAATAAAAAAGCCCCCCCAAATAATAAAATTCCCTACCCTATACTAAATTACAAATAGCCCTTAAAAGGGCTTTTTGCGTGGCATTGCCCCAAAGTAATCAGCTCTTTTACCTGTAAAAAAAAGAAATACAACCCCCCTAACATTAAAACCCACCACCCACACAACCAACCTCTAAAACCCACCCAATCCCCCCTTAAAACCTAACACTAACCCCGTGAGGATCACCCTACCTTGAGCCGTCTTCACCCAGCCGGGCAGAAGTCTTCATCAAATCCGGGCAGAAGAGGTCCTCCAGACGGGCAGAAGTCTTCAGCCAAGCGGCATCTTGTATCTTCTTCCATCCGACGAGGAGCGGCTCCATCTTGAAGACATCCGGCGCGGAGCATCCTCTTCTTACGACATCCTAACGAAGAATGAAGGTTCCTTTAAATGAAGCCATCCAAGATGGCGTCCCTTCAATTCCGATTGGCTGATAGAATTCTATCAGCCAATCGGAATAAAGGTAGGAAAAATCCTATTGGCTGATGCAATCAGCCAATAGGATTGACCTCGCATTCTATTGGCTGAATAATAAAAGAAAAAAATTGGATTTAGTGTCCCTTTAATCATACATATTAACCTCTGTTTTGAAAAAAGAGAAAAAAAAAAACCCCATCACTTTCCCTAATCCTATATTATAAAAGACAAGTGTTTGTCTGAAGCCGTCATGCGCAGTACAGACAAACACTTGGCCTTAGACAGCTGATCGCACGCGCACCCACCCGACCTCGCACGCGCACCCCTGCAGGTGAAAACAGCAGCGCGAGGACCGGGCAAGTGAAAGAGCACAGCTGATCGCACGCGCACCCCTGCAGATGTAAACAGCAGCGGACCGGCAAGGAGAGAGAGAGAGAATGAATATAACGAATAACGAACACGGCCCGTGTGAACGGGCTTTAGGACTAGTCCAGAATATTAGGGTATTCCTCCTTTTCTATAGCTTTCCTTGAAAATTCAGATCCTCGAAAGGGATAGATTAATTGAATCTGTAATTCTCTAGGATAAGCAACAATTAGTTGGTGCCATTTACCAAAGAAACATTTAATTTTAGTTTCTGCTCGATTGAAGTATCATATTGCTTAACTACCATTTGGGTACGTGTAGGTTGACAGAATTCTGAAAAGTTAGGGTCTTTTTTACATTTCGGATGTAGCAATATCATAATGTACAATATTGTTATGTTTTTTTTTTCTTAAATAAAACATCCTAATTTAATATCACATAATTTATTTTATTGTTCCTCCTAATGCAAAATTCTTCTACTTTTTTAAGTTTACCTGTGATCAAAGAGCAAGCAGAGATAATTCACCTAAAACAAGGATGTCATGCGTTTTAGTTTAGCAAAACTAATTTGATTTTGATTACAGAGCTCACATTGTTCTCATGTAAAGTTCAGCTTTTAAAGCTACGTAACAACAGCTTGAAGGTATCTTTTTACCTTCCTTTTATGCATGTTCCTTTCCTCAGGATAAATTAAGCAATATTTATTACCACTGCTCTGTCAGTGACTGATGTAAAATATATGTTTTCATCAGTCTGATGAAAGGAGATTAGTGTTTTATGGGCCAGGTTATCATGGCACAAATAACTTAAAGGGACACTTAAGTCAAAATAAACTTACCGTATGATTTAGATAGAGCATGCCGTTTTAAGACACTTTCCAATTTACTTCTGTTATCAAATTTTGCACAGTCATTTTATATACACACTTTCTGGGGAACAAGATCCTACTGAGCAAGTGCACAAGCTCACAGGGTATACGTATACTAGTCTGTGATTGGCTGATGTCTGTCACATGATATAGGGGGCCGGAGAATGGGAGAAAAAATAAATTTGTCAGAAAAAAAAAATACTGCTTATTTGAAATTCAGAGTAAGTGCTATTGCAATGTCTTTTTATTTTGTATATGTTAATATCCCTTTAAAGGATCACTCAATGCAGTGGAATTACATAATTAAAATGTTTAATTATGCTCAGGAAAACAACTAAGCAATATACTTTTTATTATTATTTTTTTCCCGTTTTTCTTGTCAAGTTCTGAGAATTGGAAGTGTACATTGCAGACTTCAACTTAGATGAATCAGTGCCCTGTTTTTAAAAAATACTATTATAAACAGGGGCACTTTCATTCATCAAATTTTTTTTTACATTTCACCGGTTTTGTTAAAATACTTTTTTCTTCTTGGGAACCGGACCAGCGATCCCCCACCCGCAGATCCTCTCTTCATACGTCAGCAATGACAAATCTGGCTTCCTCCAATCGCAGCTCCCCCCCCAAAGCAAACATTGCCTGAGGCCATGACGTGATTGAAGGAAGCCGTATTCTTCATTGCTGATGTATGAAGAGAGGATCTGCGGGCGGGGGAATAAAAGGTAAGCATTTTAACAAAATCTGTGAAATATAAAACTGATTAATTTGTGCCCCTGTTTTTAATAGGGTTTTTAAAAACAGAGCACTGATTCATCAAAGTTTACCTTCACTTTAAACCTGCTGCATATCTATCCCTAATTGGCCTCAGAGGGTGGTTTAGATCAGGAACTGTAAAACAATAGTTATTCTAATAAAATGACAGTGGCTAGCTGTGATTGAATGCATTCATGCAGTGATTAATGGGGTCATTGTAAACTGAACTATGTTTTTACTGTAATAAAGCTAAAATGTTTTAACTGATATCCCAGGGATGGTTTCTTGCTTTAAAATAGTGTCAGTGCTCTTAAAGTATTAAGGGACACTAAATACATTTCATCCACCTCCCACTAGTCATGGGTGCTTCCATTTTGAAACCTAGGTTACATTGGAGGTCACTGAAGGAGGGTTGCTGCTCATGTGCAAACAAATCAGCACTAGAATATAGTGCAAGATACAGATATGACAAGAGGGGGCGGGGAATAAGCTCAATACTATGTTTATAGAATGTATTTAGTTTTTAGTGTCCCTTTAAAGAGCAAGGTGCTTTCTGTCCTTTTAATTCTGAAATGATGAGTAATCTATTTCACAAGTTAATGTCATAGTACAGAAGTCAGATTTTTCTTCTTGTGTTAATGTTTGGAGAATTGGAAGTGAAGTTGTAAATGCTGAAACATCTGCACTTTATTCTGCCCTGAGTGATCGTCTATCACAGAGATCATTTTACCAGGCTGAATATTCTGATGTAATGTTATTTTAGTAGTGGACTTGCTAGAGGCTGTTTGTCTGTGAGGATTCATTCTGAATTCTAAGCTGGAACTAGCAAGTCATTAGTCATTAGTATGCTGAGAGAATGCTGCTGGCTGGTTCACTTTGTTAACATGAAGCTAAAATAATACACAGAAAACAAAACAAAAAAAATATACTTAAAACATTTTTTTAGACAAATGACTATATTGCAAATATTACATTACATTACATTTGTTTCAGGAACGAGTTAATTCAGTTATCTTCCTACTTAGGGGAAATTCCCAAGCTCGTTTTAACCCTTCGGCTGACAGACAGGGTTTTGCATCATTGCATTACAGCTCTGTTTGGCAGCCAAAACCTTAACTATCACTGTCATATCTGTGTCAAAGCAGACAGTCTCTCCCCATGACAGGGTTCCTTTGGCCTTGCCAGCATTTCCGGAAGTACTTCTGGCAGAGGCCTGTCAGATTCATTTTGCATTTGGCTTCTAAACATACATACAGCTTTCCAGAACAAGATATCTTTCATATCAAATATACTTAGAAACATTTGTAGATTAAAAAAAATCAAAAGAAGAAATGAATGAAAAAGAAAATCTATCATGCGCATGAAAAGTATCTGTTTAATATTTAAAAAAAAAATTGTTTGTAGAAAATGTTGAGATAGACACACTAGAAATTAGCAGGAAACGCGTGATTATGCACAGTTGATGCTTAAAGGGATAGGAAAGTCAAAATTAAACTTGCATGATTCAGATAGAGCATGTCATTTTAAGACACTTTTAAATTTACTTCTATTTTCAAATGTGCTTCTTTCTCTTAGTATCCCTTGTTTAAAAATGAATACGCACATATCCTACACTAGTGGGAGCTAGTTGCTGATTGGTGCCTGCACACATTTGTCTCTTGTGATTGGCTGACTAGATGTGTTCAGCTAGCTGCCAGTAGTGCAATGCTGTCCCTTCAGCAATGGATAATAAGAGAATGAAGCAAATTTGATAATAGAAGTAAATTGGAAAGTTGTTTAAAATTGTATGTTCTATCTGAATCATAAAAGAAAATTTTGGGGTTTACTATCCCTTTAAGTATGCATTACTGAATGGCTGACCCACGACGAACAGGATTACTTTGGTGATCATCAAATGACTCCAGGATGGTCTTTAAACTACTTTAAAAGTAATTTGTACATCATCAGGCTTTTAAAGTCATCAGCTAAGGTAAAAAAAAAACCTGGTTGATGACTTCAGAATGATTAGCAGATTACCTTACTGATTACTTCAACCATGAGAAACCAGTGAATGACTCTAAAATCATTTCATTTAAATATTTTGGCCTGTGGGCATACTTCAAGATGTCTTCTGATGACTTGTCTGGAGTCATTGATTATTTCAGAATGACTCCAGGAAGGTCAGGCCTCCACAAGCTTGAAGAGAAAAAGCGTATATAGGAGGGGATGAGCCGTGGTATGAAAAGCTTACAATCTAGAGATATTGATATTTATATGTATTTATTTTTAAGGCACCAGCAGATTACACAGCACTGTGGCAATGTACATAGATGAGGAGATGGGAGGACACTAAAGGACCCTGCACAAAAAAAGAGAATATTAATCTACTTCTGAGCTAGTTGCTAAATTTTGACTCCCAGGAGACCTGCAGTGCTCGTTTTCCAAATGCCTTTTGAAAAATTATTATCAAGGGGTGCAATTTAAATAGCTTAACATAATAACATAAAAATAACGTAATTTAAAGGTACAGTCTGGTCAAAATGAAACTTTCTTGATTCAGATAGGGCATGCAATTTTAAACAACTATCCAATTTACTTTGTTCCCTTGGTATTCTTTGTTGAAAGCTAAACCAAGGTAGGCAGCGGCTCAAATGTTAATTTCTAAGCCCTTGAAGTGCATTTTGACAGTTAGACAGGGCTAGTTTGTGTGTGCCATATAGATAACATTATACTCACTCCCGTGGAGTTATGAATCAGCACCGATTGACTAAAATACAAGTCTTTAAAAAAAACTGAAATAAGGGGGCAGTCTGCAGAGGCTTAGATATAAGGTACTCAGAGGTAAAGAACAATATATAATATAACTGTGTTGGTTATGCAAAACTGTGGAATAGGTAATGAAGGGATTAACTATCTTTTTAAACAATAACAATTCTGGAGTAGACTGTCCCTTTAAGATATGTTGTATATTCCCCATCTGAGTGTTATTCGCAGGTGTAGGCTAAAAGACTGTAAACATGGCATTTAAAAGGCAAGTCTCTTCAAAGATCTAAAAAATATAAATAAAAGTTTAAAAACTATGTAAATAGTAATAACAGCTGAACCATTGCTGAGTTTATTTAGTACTTGCTATCTTGTTCCATTGATAAATAAAAATACACAGTAAAAACAGTAATATTACCGATCTGGCCAGTGATTGTTGGCGACACACATATTTGGCCTATGATTGGCTCAGCGGCATTGTGCAGCTTTGCAACAGTTGTGCATTTGCTGGTCCAAAGCTTAAAGGGAAACTGAACCAATTTTTTTTCTTTTGTGATTCAGATATGGCATGCAAGTTTAAGCAACTTTCTAAATTACTCCAATTATCAATTTTTCTTCATTCTCTTGGTATGTTTATTTGAAAAGCAAGAATGTAAGTTTAGATGCCGGCCCATTTTTGTGATCAACCTGGGTTGTTCTTGCTGATTGGTGGATAAATTCAGCCACCAATAAACAAGTGCTGTCCAGGGTCTGAACCAAAAATGGTCCGGCTCCTTAGCTTAGATGCCTTCTTTTTCAAATAGATAGCAAGAGAATGTAGAAAAATAGATAATAGGAGTAAATTAGACCGTTGCTTAAAATTGCCTGCTGTATCTGAATCATGAAAGAAACTATTTGGGTTCAGTGTCCTTTGTGGGTGTTAGACAGGTATAGGCAAGCTATGATGGAGTGAGAAAATCCCCTTACACATTAGAGTATTTCTTACTGCAGCTTTTATGTTGCTTTAAACGCTGGGATAACAGTAACTATTGGGAGCCCTATAAGAATCCCCATGAGGTCATGGGATGAGCTTTTTTATATGAGCTCATTATTCTACATGTGGTTGAATAGTCACAAGCAGGATTTACTGTTCTCCTGAATTCCAACAGAAAAAAGTGAAATCCATTAAAAAAAAAAAAAATCAACTGTAGCGATTTATCAGAAATGTAAGATTTTATATATTTATTTCCTGCAGTGTCTTATATTTGAAGCATGACAATGAAATACAGATAAAGACATATTAAGAATCCCCAAATCCTTGTACAAAATAATTATTTTGCTCTGCATTTTCTCTATTAACTCGGCAAGCTTCTGACTGTGCTTTTGTTTGGCGGGAACAGCCGCAGGCAAACTGCAAGAAACCAAAAAACAAAGCTGGTTTTTATGATGTAGCTATATGATTTCCCCAGTAATAGTGACTTCATGGAGTGAAAACATATTTTTGAAATGCTTTTAGAATCTTTTATTTCTCATGGATTTTGCAAAGTCCCTGGAGGCTGAAATGGAAACTAAAAAGAGGTAATAAAGAATTCAATTTAAGTGCAAAAGGCTATTTACTTTTAAATGGGTGAGCTGCATGTTCTGCTAATAAACCGGTGTGCTTAGCAAATGTAGGAGAAAAAAAGATTTGCAAAGTCGTTTGCCTGTGGCTTTTTCTCTCAACATAATATATTGTAAAGAAAAGTTTTATGATTAAAATGTAAAGCCTTTGCTTTGTTCCTAATTATTTTCCTAGAGTTATATCAGTAATTCTAAATCAGAATTGTTTGAAACCCTTTTAGAGGATGTTCTTGCAAACAGCAGCTTTTGGAGCGTAAATATCGTAAACTAACTTGAAGGACCTTTTGTGTAAATGTTTTAATGGAACCTTATATTTTTTAAAGGTACGGTAAAGCTGACAATTTTCTACAAGGTATTGTTAAAGGGACATGAAACTCCGAAAGACATCTTTCATGATTCAGATAGAGCATTGGTTTTCAAACCTGTCCTCAGGCCTCCCCCTAACAGGCCACATTTTGTGGATATCTGAACTGGACCACAGGTGAAATCAGCTGATTAGTAAACCTGGTTATTTTACCTGCTCTCATCCAAGGTAATCCTGAAAACCTGGTCTGTTGGGGAGGCCTTGGGGACAGGTTTGAAAACCAGTGAGAGAGAGAGTATATAATTTCAAACAACTTTTCAATTTACTTCTATTATCTAATTAGCTTTGTTCTCTTAGTTTCCTTTGGTGAAAAGCATACCTAGGTAGGCTCCTGGAGCTGTAAGCTAGCTGCTGATTGGTGGTTGCACATATATACCTGTTATCATTAGCTTACAAATGTGCTCAGCTATCTCCCAGTAGTGCATTACTGCTCCTTCAATAAATGATACCAAGAGAATGAAGCAAAATTAATAATAGAAGTACATTTTAAAGTTATTTAAGATTGTATTTTCCATTTGAACCATGAAAGAAAAATGTTGTTTCATGTCCCTTTAACCTTGCATCTTATACATACAGGATATCCCTTCCTAAAAGCTGTAAACACCATACTTTTTTGTCTGACTGCTTACGTGGAGTAAGTGTACTAGCCAGTAGCCACACATACTCCCAGGCTTTTTTATTTTATTTCTGACAAGCTGGATAATGCAACCAATCAGGAGCCATGCCACTGAGCAGAGACAGCTCCCACACTTAGCATGTTTATAGAAGGGTCACTCATGCGCACACATCTACCCCTATGCTATGGGAGAGAAGCTGGGATGTCAATTATAGGGTTTTTTAGGTATAGAATACAAGGTTAACAGTTTATTTTATGATGCAGAGTATATTAGACGCCTTACACTTTGCCTGTCTCCTTTCACTGAAGTACTTGTTGCTAATGATGCATGTACCCATGGAATAAATTAACCCCAGTATGAGAGAGGATTGTCCATACTAATAATAAACAGATAGAGGATACATAGAATATACACAGTTTAATTAAAGGGACATTGTACACTAGATGTGTTTTAGATGATCCATTTATATAGCCCATCTGGGAGTGTTTGTGTAAAAATGTATAGTTTTTCTTATTTTTAAATAACATTGTGCTGATTTTCAGACTCCCAACTAAGCTCCAAAGTTTTAGATGTATACTGATGTATACAGCCTTCACATTGCTTCTGTTTGTCTGTTCATATGCAGGAGAGGGTCTGCTTTCAGCCCCTTTTAGTGGGTGTTCCAAACTGTCATCAACAGTGCTAAATTGGGAGCTTCTAAGTACGTTTTTAAAAGGTTTTACACTGGATATCTGGATATCAGTATCGGTGCATGTTATTATTTATAGTAGTGTCTATTACATACAGTTAAATTGAAATGGGTGTATACTGTCCCTTTAAGGACTCTACTAACCCAGGTGCAAGTCTAGGGTTGCCACCCGTCCCTTAAAATACAGAACACTTATAAGTTACACATACTGCAGGGTGTGCAGGGAGGAATATGAATAGTCCAGAAACACAATACATGTTCCTCCCTGCACACCCTGCAGTATGTGTAACTCATAAGTGTCCAGGAAAATATGGCTGAGGTGGCAACACTAAAATGAGCCACTGACACATTTAAATTGAGCCCTGGCGTGGCTGGATCCTTTCTAGACCTTGCAGCTGTGAAATACATATTTAAATTGCACTGGGTTATTATATAATGTGTGTGTGATTTAATATATATGGATCTGTGTATATATATGCACACGCATATAAATACTTTCTTATGGATGACTGCCTAGATTTTGAACAAATTTGTCAAGCCCTAGTGTAATAAAAAGCTGGTGAAGTCACACGTATCCCTCTCATCTGGCACTGACTTTAGTTTTATGTAGTCTTTACATGCAGAAGCATTTGTATTGTCTTTTTCATTTTTAGAGAAAAACATTATTGAATAGTGTGTAAAAGTAAAATGTATTGCTTATAAACGCTTCTAGAACAGGATTTTAGAAAACAGGACAGCTGAAAAGTACAACCACATGACGCTCCAACACATTGCCAGAGATTTTATCTGATGATTAGGATTATGTTCCCTCGGCCCGAAGCCATTTGTTGTGCCATTAGATGTACAATAAAAAATCTCACATTGATTAAGGGGTCAAATATTTTGTTTCACAACATTTTCTTATTTTGCATCAATGAGGTAAATAACCCAGTCGTATAATGAAGTTGTAATCATTATCAGTAAGTATATTTCCAAAACTTTTTTATAGCATTGTGTTAGAAATCTGGCAACTGTTATAACTGGGATGTGTTTGGACGTGCTGGAATGAGAGATTATAGTGAATACATATTTTATTATTAAAATTATGTTAAAAACACTAAAATATTTATATTATTGAAAAGTTGTATTATACTTGTATTCGTTATTTACCCCCTATTACTGTAATTACATTTTGAAAATTGTTGGCTTACCAATTATTATTAAAAGTTAAAATGCAGACAACAGGCAAACACTGCTATATTTCACCCTGTCGTTGGTAGAACACTTTAGTGACCCATTTATAATTGACAATATCTGCCCTTAGCAGAGAACGAAACCTAGGTTTTAAAGTGAAGGTAAAGTTACCTCCATGTCTATCTATTATATTATTAATTTTTCCAAATAAATATGACTTTTATTCATGAATTTTTATAAATTTGCTTGTAAAGAAAATGATTACCGTTTTTAATCTATTTCTGAAGGTCCTGAAAATCAACCCGTTTTTTTTTTTTTTTTCTGGCTTGATCACGTTTTTCTGTGATCCAATTGAAAATCTGGCCGCTAAGCGGCCATCACTTCACCTCATCCAACTCCTTTCTCATATGCGCATGTGGTAGTAATTTTTTCGGAAGCTAGGTATCCATGCTCGCTCCCGTTTCGCGCATGCGTATTGGTATGGTTTAGAAATTCCGATACAACACCATCAACATAATACTGAAGGCTCCAATTCAATGATCTGTGAAAAAAGCAACTCCTCTCTGACTCGCATAACATAGTACTGAATGAATAAAGTTATTCATTGAATACTATGTTACAACAAAGATTGACACATGCGCAGTTCAGAACGGGTTTTCACATGCGCAGAAGAAAGAAAGATCTACAATAGCGCATGCTCAGTTAATCTGAGCATCGTGAACACGCTTTTTAGAGACGTAGAGAGTGAGTGGGACCGCTCTATACGTTAGAGGGCAGAAAAACAGGAAATAGGGGTTGGGAGGAGTCGGTATCGGAAAGGTAGGGATTTTTATATATATATCTTCTTAAAAATAGAAAAGTAATAGATAAAATAAGTTGGAATTGGAAAAACGTCACCTTCACTTTAACATGGTGGTGCTTATTCCTTTATGGACATTAAAACATTATACTTATATTTTCAATGTGTATACAACTATTATAATTTAGATCTGCACATTCTTATGAAGGTTTGTCTTTGCTTTGAATACATCTTTGTAGCTAATATTTAATTGGTGTTTAATGTCCCTTTTAAAGGAGCACTGAAGGGTACAGAATTCAAAAATAGTTTAATAGTAAAATATATTTCTCTAAATAAATTTGAATGAGCTTGTTTGACAGGTTGTTGTTCTTTCATGTTTATATTCCATATTTTACTAAGGACTAGGTCACTTCCAGGTAGGAACCGATGACCTCACCAGCACAGGCACATTAAATGCAAGAACAGACCTCTGAGTGGCTTTACTGATGCAATTAGTCATTTTCTGTCTAAACAGGAGCTGCCCCTGCAATTAGTACACCTTTGGCTACCACCTGAAATTACATCATCCTATTAGTATTTTAGAAGTATGAAGTTTTCCATTGGTTAATGCTTAAAGGGACATTAAACTCTTTGAGATTGTAGTCTAAAAAACATTATTCAATGTAGTAAAAATATTGCAATACAACTTTTATTATTTATTTTGTCTCCTTTTCCCACAATTTAACTCCGAAAATTGTGGGATTTCCAATTCCCCTGATTCTTTATGTTGTGTTGTAAATTAGGTTTCCTTTATCTAATGTGTACTGCTCAGGACAATTAGGGACCGATAAAGGGCTAGATTACGAGTGGCGGACAAACTGTAGAGTGCAAGTGATATAGGGTATTACTTTGCTACTTTTATTATGAATTGAAAGTAAATGTGTTTGATTGAGCCCAATCAAATTTAATGCAAATCTGGTTAGTTACTTCAGAGCTCTGGTTAATTATTATTTGAAACAAAAAAGTTGCACAAAACAAATAAAAAATACATTTAACATTAGTCACACTCATATTAACACTGTGATAAAATTATTTTTAAAAAATTGCATAAAAAAAAGTTATAAGGGCTTTAACATAGAGATACATACGTATATACATGTCTAAATATGTGTGTGTGTGTGTATATATATATATATATATATATATATATATATATATATATATATATATATATATATATATATATAGTCGTATGGAAAAGATTAGGCGCCCCTGACAATTTCCATGATTTTCAATTATAAATAATTGGGTTTGTGGATCAGCAATTTCATTTTGATCCATCAAATAACTGAAGGACACATTAATATTTCAGTAGTGAAATTAGGTTTATTGGATTAACAGAAAATGTGCAATATGCATCCAAACGAAATTAGACAGGTGCATACATTTGGGCACCCCAACAGAAATATTGCATCAATATTTAGCAGAGCCTTCTTTAGCAAAAATAACAGCCTCTAGACGCTTCCTATAGCCTGTAATAAGTGTCTGGATTCTGGATGAAGGTATTTTGGACCATTCCTCCTTGCAAAACATCTCCAGTTCAGTTAGGTTTGATGGTTGCCGAGCATGGACAGCCCGCTTCAAATCACCCCACAGATTTTCAATGATATTCAGGTCTGGGGACTGTGATGGCCATTCCAGAACATTGTACTTGTTCCTCTGCATAAATGTCAGAGTAGATTTTGAGCAGTGTTTTGGGTTGTTGTCTTGTTGAAATAAACAGCCCCGGCGTAACTTCAACTTTGTGACTGATTCCTCAACATTTTTCTCAAGTATCTGCTGATATTGAGTGGAATCCATGCGACCCTCAACTTAAACAAGATTCCCAGTACCAGCACTTGCTACACAGCCCCACAGCATGATGGAACATTCACCAAATTTTACTGTGGGGTAGCAAGTGTTTGTCTTAGAACGCTGTGTTCTTTTGCCGCCATGCATAACGTCCCTTGTTATGACCAAATAACTCAATCTTTGTTTCATCAGTCCACAGCACCTTCTTCCAAAATGAAGCTGGCTTGTCCAAATGTGTGTTTGCATACCTCAAGCGACTCTGTTTGTGGCGTGTGTGCAGAAAAGGCTTCTTCCGCATCACTCTCCCATACAGCTTCTCCTTGTGCAAAGTGCGCTGAATTGTTGAATGATGCACAGTGACACCATCTGCAGCAAGATGATGATGTAGGTCTTTGGAAGTGGTCTGTGGGCTGTTTTTGACTGTTCTCACCATTCTTTGCCTCTCCGATATTTTACTTGGCCTGCCACTTCTGGCCTTAACAAGAACTGTGCCTGTGGTCTTCCATTTCCTAACTATGTTCCTCACAGTGGATACTGACAGCTTAAATCTCTGCAATAGCTTTTTGTAGCCTTCCTCTAAACCATAATGTTGAACAATCTTTGTTTTCAGGTCATTTGAGAGTTGTTTTGAGTTCCCCATGTTGCCACTCTTCAGAGGAGAGTCAAAGAGAACAACAACTTGCAATTGGCCACCTTAAATACATTTTCTCATGATTGGATGCACCTGTCTATGAAGTTCAAGGCTTAATGGGCTCACCAAACCAATTGTGTGTTCCAATTAATCAGTGCTAGGTTGTTACAGGTATTCAAATAAAAAAAAATGACAAGGGTGCCCAAATGTGTGCACCTTTCTAATTTCGTTTGGATGCATATTGCACATTTTCTGTTAATCCAATAAACCTCATTTCACTACTGAAATATTACTGTGTCCTTCAGTTTTTTCATAGAACAAAATGGAATTTCTGATCCAAATACCCAATTATTTATAAATGAAAATCATGGAAATTGTCTGGGGTGCCTAAACATTTGCATACGACTGTGTGTATGTATATATATATATATATATCTGTCTGTGTGTGTACATATATATTTCTGTATGTATTGGTGTATATATATATTGATCTAAAAAGATGCACTCCATATACCAAAAGTCACGAATGCCAAGGTGCTATATGAGTCCAAATATCAAAAGCAGAGATAAGCACTTATTGGGCTTAGTTTGAGATAAAACGTCACATTTATTATTCACAGGTTAAAAGCAAGGCATAACGTTTCGGAACCTCATAGGTCCCTTTGTCAAATGCAAACATATCACAAAACAATCTTACCTAAAATCACCTCCCCAAACCTGGCCTTATATACCCACGTGTAAATAACAATTAACACATAATCATCTGCAGCTGGTTCACTTCAGCGCCGGTGGCGTGTAAATTACGTCATTGCATAATGCAGGTCGCTCACCAAATGTGTTTATTCACTACCACGTTCCATTTGAAAGCTGTCAAAAAATAGCAACATCGCTTAAGCATACATACACGGCAAAACCATAGCAGTAGTGCCGGATATGAGAAACTCGCAGTATGCAATATACCGGATCACCACAATACCTAAACATTAGTTAACAAAGATGTATCATGTAAAACGTCAGTACTGTTTCTTCAAATAAAAGCCATCTATTTAAGTTACATAAAGGTAAAAGCAGCGACGATAAGGGTCCGGTGGACCCGAAACGTTGCTGTTTTTACCTTTATGTCACTTAAATAAAGATAACTTCATATGGAAAAACAGTGCTGATGCCAACTTTGTTCTTTGTTTGACTATATTGAAGAGGAGCTGCAGGACCCTCTGGCGTGCGTGCACTTCTACTTGAAAAACTTACTGTTTGCTTACAGATTGGTGCTGGACCCATCCCCCATCTTGAGATATATATATATATATATATATATATATATATATATATATATATATATATATATATATATATACACATATACATACACACATAAATACATATGTATGTATGTGTGTATATATATATATATATATATATATATTCACACCAGCAAAGAAGGCACTCTCCGTTTTTCACAAATTCATTTATTTGTTACGGAAAACGTTTTCGGGGTTTGATTGTAAGTGCACCCCGGAGGTTGTCTTGGATATTAAGTGCTGGTTCCCTATCTTGCATTTGTGTGTGTGTGTGTATGTGTATATATATATATATATATATATATATATACACACTAAATAGCGCTCCACTCGTAATCTAGCCCAAAGTTGTGCAAAAACAGTAGCTTTGTAGAATATATTAGAGACTTCAAACCCTGAGACATAACATGACTTTAACATTTGTTTATTCCACACAGCAATTGCTTGCAAATGTTGTTAGATTTCATCATAGAAGAACCCATTACTTTATAGCAGCTAATATTTTACACTTATTTCTTCAACATTAAAAAAAATCATCTACATATGATTTATTAGGCTAATATTTTCTTTGAATAAGTCATTATATCTAGCACTTATATACTATTTAAAGTCACTTTTGTGTGTGCCTGACTGTATAATGTAATACGTTAGCTTTACCTAAAATGCTTCTGAAAAGGTTTCAAAATAATTATAACAGAAAAGAAGATATAAAATGTACTTATTACACAAGATTATTACCACCTTTACTCATGTTCTTACCAGTTTCTCACAGTTTAGTTGAGGACTACAATTAGTTTGTAGGACTTGTACAACAGACTGAGGGCTTGTTTCCATTGAGGTGGTCAATTTTGGAAACCGGTGATAAAATAATTTATCTCGATTCAAGTCTATGGATATTTTTTAAGTTACCACCAGTTTACCACCTCAATGAAAACTAGGCCTGAGTTAGCTATCTGTTATGCGATAACCAGGTTGCTAATAGATGTGATTTTGATGTGTAGTCATTGATTTCTAGATTAGTGAGGGAACAAATACTTTTGCAACTTGCTGTAAACATATTTTCCCATATATGTAAAACTAGATCATATAATTGGGATTATGAGGAGTAATGTAGTAAACCCTAAATATGTAATACTAGACATTCAGTACACTTGTATAAATGAGCATTGTAGACATCTTTTTTTTTGCTGTATATAAAAGAGGGCAGGTATTTCCGTTTTTTTTGTTCTTTGTCATACTTGCATGATAGAATTTGTTCCACAGTCACCACCAACCTATAGGGATATGGGTATAACATTGTCTGTATTTCTCTGATAACCTAACTCTTGCAAGGTTATCTATCTTTTTAGCTACGGGCTGTTTTGAGAAGTAACTTGGTTTGTCTGCTTCCCGGAGGTGCAGGTTAATGTGTAGTGTTCATAAGTGGAGGTTTAATGAACCATCAGAAACCAGTCAAACCAGTTTCTTATTTTACATGGCTCTCTAGTTCCATTCAATTTTTTTTTTTTTAAGCATTTTATATTGTAGGAATTGGGGGGCAGATGGAACATTATACAAAAATTACCAGTACCTAGCAACCAAAAGTTCACACTTTATACTCTGGGGAAGTGTTTTTCTTTCCTTGCCTACAAATTGTCGGGTGTCTGTAAAATAAGCAGAGTGAATAGTGTTATTATGCCCTGCCGTTCAATCCGTAGGCTGTGAAATTTAATAGGAAGCCTGGTTAATAAGCATTTTTTTGAGTGCAATCTACTGCTCTAATACTGGAACAAGAAGCATAGTGTGATATTTTACTGCTCCTTAGATTGTGTGTATGGCACATTCATTAATATGCTGGGAAAGCTTGTGCACTGAGATTCCAGTTAGTCTCTTGACGTAGATAGAAATAGATATAATACAAAACATATTGTGCTCAGGCGACTGTGAATTCAGTCATTTTACTAGAAAGTAAATAGCAATCTTAAAGGGACGTTAAAAAATAAACTGTCATAATTCAGATGGAACATGCAATACAACTTTCTATTTTAATTCTATTATAAAACATGTCATATTCTTTTGGTATTCTTTGTTGAAGAGCATATTTAGGTTGGCTCAGGCGTGTATATGCGTCTTGATCATTATAGTGCACAACAGTGTTAAAACATTGTTACAAACATTGCTGCAATATAGTGCTCAGGACACCTAAGTATGCTCTTCAACAAGGAATACAAAGAGAACAAGGTAAATAATGGAACAGGAACATGTTGTGTTTAATTTACTACACGCTTTGTACTTGTTTATTATTATAAATACAAGGATTTCAGCCATTATTGGAATCTGTCACTGATTACCAGCTTCTGTGGAAAACAAGGTAGTTTAGCCTGTTTAATATTAGTGAACT
The DNA here is from genome assembly GCF_027579735.1 of Bombina bombina. Lineage (NCBI taxonomy): Eukaryota > Metazoa > Chordata > Amphibia > Anura > Bombinatoridae > Bombina > Bombina bombina. The sequence goes on along the minus strand of NC_069501.1, from coordinate 856,551,286 downwards.
GAAACAATGGAGCCTAACAATCAAGCAAGCTCACTATGATTGAAAACCTCAGATTCTATTTAAAGGGCAAGTTAACCCAAAAAATGTTCTTACGTTTCTAATGATTAATATTACAAACTGTAGCCCAATTTTGATAAATATATATTATGTAAGTAACAATACCTACAAGCTGTCCCTTGGTTTTTGTCTACGGCACCATTCTTCTTTTTTTAAATGCATTAAACAGCGTCCAGCTGCATTCTTACTGGGATATTGTGCCATATAGTCAACACTGTGCGATACAATTAAACTCTCACTGAGCCCTTCCCACTGTTACACTTAGTATTCTGCATTTGAATCACTACAAAATCGTTCTAATCCAGGCTGTGCATGTTTAATTAAGCTACCACATAGTTTAGGAATGGAAACAAATACATTGGCCTAGGCTCTGAAGAGGTTATTATTAAAGGGACAGTCTAGTCAAAATTAAACTTTCATGATTCAGATAGGCCATGCAATTTTAAACAACTTTCCAATTAACTTTTACCGTCTTATTTGTTTTGTTCTCTTGGTATTCTTTTGTTGAAAGCTAAACGCAGGTAGGCTCATATGCTAATTTCTAAGCCCTTGAAGGCCGCCTATTATCTCAGGGCATTTTGACAGTTTTTCACAGCTAGAGGGTGTTAGTTCATGTGTGCCATATAGATATTATGTTCACGCATGTGGAGTTACCTAGGAGTCAGTACTGATTGATTAGTGCTAAAATGCAAGCCTGTCAAATTAACTAAAATAAAGGGACAGTCTGAAGAGGCTTAGCTACGAGGTAATCAGAGGTAAAAAGTATATTAATATAACCGTGTTTTCTGTGCAAAACTGGGGAATGGGCAATAAAGGGATTATCTATCTTTTTAAACAATAACAATTCTGGAGTTGACTGTTCCTTTTAAAGCAGCAGCTGCTTTATGGGACATTGCAGTCAAAATTAATGATTCGGATACATTTATAAAACAATCATCTCCTATGGAAAGTAACTATTTTTAAAAAAAAAAAAAAAAAAAAAAAAGGAAGAGGTACATTTGTTAACAGTAAATTGTTTGTTTTTTAATTGATGCCATCTGAATCATACAATTTTTTTTTTTAAATTACCATGTCCCTTTTAAAGGGACATTAAAAGTGTGTGTGGGGGGGGGGATAGCATTGATCTGTTAGAGCATTATTTTATTCCTCTGTTGCTTGACCATAGCTATGTGATTATCACCTGCATAGTGGTTAAATATTTAAAGTCAGCCCAAAACAACAGTGCACTACTGTGAGCTAACTGAACACATCCAGTGAGCCAATAACAAGAGGCATATGTGGGTAGTCACCAGCTAGCAGTGTACTGCTACTTATGAGTTTATCTAGGTATGATTTTCAACAAAAGATACTAACAGAACAAAGTGAAATTGATAACTGAAGTAAATTGTAGCTCTATCTGAACCATGGCTGTTTAATGTGTTCCATGCCCATTTAGTCTTATTTCCAAGTCATATTTCTATGTCCTAATCAAGAGGACTTCAAGTTCTTAGTTTATAGGCTCTGGAGTTTGTGCCTGGTAATCAACAACTGCTGGGCTTTGAACCTGCAACCCTAAGCTTTCAGTAGATACTGCAGGTTCTCACCGGAGAAGGAAAGGAGGTTAATTGATAATCAAAATCCAAGCACCTATTTTTTTAACTCTTG